>NW_023994626.1:0-57500 GCF_015586225.1 Lucilia sericata
TTGCTATTGCTGCAACAGCTGTTGACTGGACAATTTTATTGTTTTCAATTTCTTTTACATTTAATACACAAAAGTAATGACAAAACGAATGAGCAATGTGAATAATGAAATTTTATTAAAATGTTTCCATTTTCCCTTTTCATTTAGTCAGTTTGTTGGTTGGTTGTCATTCATAAAATTGTTATAATTCAAAAATATTACCCAGAATTGACCTTTACATAGAAGGTTAAATAAAATAACCTTTGGCCATCATTTCTAGTTATGTTCTCTTCTTCATATTTTCATTGACTGAGATTTTGTTGTAGACTTTATTATGGTTGTATTTCAATTTATGATTTTTACCAGTTACGAGTTAATAATGAATGTACTTATTTTGCAAAAAAAAAAGATGAGATTCTATTTGTTGTTACAAATTGCAGATTTTAATCGGTGTCTTTAGAAAATGTAATAAAAAGCAGTTTTAAAGTGAAAGGAAGGCTAATGGAGTAGTAAACTCATAACAATTAGGAAAGCATTTTTAGTAAGTAGAAAGTAGATTTATGTAAAAAATATGCAATTCTGATGGAATGGAAGAGTTGATAATTACGTAAGGGAATCTATTTTTAACAAGATTCGTACCCTAAGTTGTAAAAACCCTAATCCCTCAACATATAGTATATACTACGTCGCAATTTCTAGGCACTAAACATGAAACTTTTGAGGAGTTGTATGGGATAGATAGATAGATAGATAGATAGATAGATAGATAGATAGATAGATAGATAGATAGATAGATAGATAGATAGATAGATAGATAGTTAGTTAGTTAGTTAGTTTAGTTAGTTAGTTAGTTAGTAGTTAGTAGTTAGTAGTTAGTTAGTTAGTGTTAGGTTAGTTAGTTAGTTAGTTAGTTAGTTAGTTAGTAGTAGTTAGTTAGTTAGTTAGTTAGTTAGTAGTTAGTTAGTTAGTTAGTTCGTTAGTTAGTTAGTTAGTTAGTTAGTTAGTTAGTTAGTTAGTTAGTTAGTTAGTTAGTTAGTTAGTTAGTTAGTTAGTTAGTTAGTTAGTTAGTTAGTTAGTAGTTAGTTAGTTAGTTAGTTAGTTAGTTAGTTAGTTAGTTAGTTAGTAGTTAGTTAGTTAGAGTTAGTAGTTAGTTAGTTAGTTAGTTAGTAGTTAGTAGTTAGTTAGTTAGTTAGTAGTAGTTAGTTAGTTAGTAGTTAGTTAGTTAGTTAGTTAGTTAGTTAGTAGTTAGTTAGTTAGTTAGTTAGTTAGTTAGTAGTTAGTTAGTTAGTTAGTTAGTTAGTTAGTTAGTTAGTTAGGTTAGTTATAGTTAGTTAGATAGTTAGTAGTTAGTTAGTTAGTTAGTTAGATAGTTAGTTAGTTAGATAGATAGATAGATGGATAGCTGGATAGATAGATAGATAGATAGATAGATAGATAGATAGATAGATAGATAGATAGATAGATAGATAGATAGATAGATAGATAGATAGATAGATAGATAGATAGATAGATAGATAGATAGATAGATAGATAGATAGATAGATAGATAGATAGATAGATAGATAGATAGATAGATAGATAGATAGATATATAGATAGATAGATAGATAGATAGATAGATAGATAGATAGATAGATAGATAGTAGATAGATAGATAGATAGATAGATAGATAGATAGATAGATAGATAGATAGATAGATAGATAGATAGATATATAGATAGATAGAAAATAGAGGATGGATAGATAGATAGATAGATAGATAGAGATAGATAGATAGATAGATAGATAGATAGATAGATAGATAGATAGATGATTAGATTGATGATGATTGATTGATGATGATTGATTGGATTGATAGATAGATAGATAGATAGATAGATAGATAGATAGATAGATAGATAGATAGATAGATAGAGATAGATAGATAGATAGATATAGATAGATAGATAGATAGATAGATAGATAGATAGATAGATAGATAGATAGATAGATAGATAGATAGATAGATAGATAGATAGATAGATAGATAGATAGATAGATAGATAGATAGATAGATAGATAGATAGATAGATAGATAGATAGATAGATAGATAGATAGATAGATAGATAGATAGAAGATAGATAGAGATAGATAGATAGATAGATAGATAGATAGATAGATAAATAGATGGATGGATAGATAGATAGATAGATAGATAGATAGTTAGTTAGTTAGTTGTTAGTAGTAGTATAGTAGTTAGTAGTAGTTAGTTAGTTTAGTAGTTAGTTAGTTAGTTAGTTAGTTAGTTAGTTAGTAGTTAGTTAGTTAGTTAGTGTTAGTTAGTTAGTTATAGATGGATGGATGGCTAGATAGATAGATAGATAGATAGATAGATAGATAGATAGATAGATAGATAGATAGATAGATAGATAGATAGATAGATAGATAGATAGATAGATAGATAGAGAGATAGATAGATAGATAGATAGATAGATAGATAGATAGATAGATAGTAGATAGATAGATAGATAGATAGATAGATAGATAGATAGATAGATAGATAGATAGATAGATAGATAGATAGATAGATAGATAGATAGATAGATAGATAGATAGATAGATAGATAGATAGATAGAAGATAGATAGATAGATAGATAGATAGATAGATAGATAGATAGATAGATAGATAGATAGATAGATAGATAGATAGATAGATACACACGAAAACAGATCGATAGGAAATCGGTTTCCATTATAAATATTTGGTAAAGTTAATTAAAATTCTATCGCGCATATTAAAAAACTATAAATATGAGTGATTTTCTATGTTAAGAACCGAAAAATCATGATTGTAATCAAATTATGGCTATAAAAATTTCCGAATTGGTAATTTCAACCGAATTGTATCTTTGTGAAATGGTTTTATTAATTCAGTAAATACAGCAGAATTTAGCATTCAAACTTTAGAATTCTAAATATTAATAGTTGTAACCGAAAAATTTGTTAAAGCGAAAATGTTGAGTCAAATAAACTACATACCATCATTGCAACTAAATATCAATTAAATACTTAAAAATTCGATTGTGGTTAAAGAACATAAATAAATTCGATGTTTCCACCGATTGTTGACATTCACAAAATAATTATTATAGAAAATAAAAGAATTGTGAATTATGTAAAAATATTTTAAAAAATAAACGGAATTGCGGCTTAATTTTAAAGGATTTAGGTGAAAAGGTAATGTTCAACATAAAATAAAGTTTGTACTTAGTTGCTTTTAAGATTTTTAATGCGTTTGCAGGAATAAAAGCAAGGAATCCAAATCTCCAATGAAATTCAAATCATCCAAAGGAATGTTTTGCAAAAACTAAAGGAAAATCTTTTTTTACGACAAAAATACAGGTCAGGCATGTAATGTATCCCAAAATCTGATGCAAGAAGTGTTTTATAATTATTTTTATTTGTAAACATTTATATTTTATAAAATTTTATTGTATACAAATAGAATCCACAAATATGTGTATAATAAATAATATTTCAAGTAGTAATACTGTTAGTTTCTATTTATATTACCGAATTTCATTTTGAAACTATTATGATTTCCATATATTCTATATTGCCAATCGAATTTTTCAGTCATCCCAATAGAATTATGGGAGAGTTGTGGGAACCGACTAAATTCGATTGGAAACAAATTCGGTTACCACAACGAATCTGTTTTCTCTGTGTAGATAGATAAATAGATGGATGGATAGATAGATAGATAGATAGATAGATAGATAGATAGATAGATAGATAGATAGATAGATAGTTAGTAGTTAGTTAGTTAGTAGTTAGTTAGTTAGGTAGTTAGTAGTTAGTTAGTTAGTTAGTTAGTTAGTTTAGTTAGTTAGTTAGTTAGTAGTTAGTTAGTTAGTTAGTTAGTTAGTTAGTTAGTTAGTTAGTTAGTTAGTTAGTTAGTTAGTTAGTTAGTTAGTTAGTTAGTAGTTAGTTAGTTAGTAAGTTAGTTAGTTAGTTAGTTAGTTAGTAGTTAGTTAGTTAGTAGTTAGTTAGTTAGTTAGTTAGTTAGTTAGTTAGTTAGTTAGTTAGTTAGTTAGTTAGTAGTTAGTTAGTTAGTTAGTTAGTAGTTAGTTAGTTAGTTAGTTAGTTAGTTAGTTAGTTAGTTAGTTAGTTAGTTAGTAGTTCTAGTAGTTAGTTAGTAGTTAGTTAGTTAGTTAGTTAGTTAGTTAGTTAGTAGTTAGTTAGTTAGTTAGTAGTTAGTTAGTTAGTTAGTTAGTTAGTTGTTAGTTAGTTAGTTAGTTAGTTAGTTAGTTAGTTAGTTAGTAGTTAGTTAGTTAGTTAGTTAGTGTAGTTAGTTAGTTTTAGTTTTTTAGTTAGTTAGTTAGTTAGTTAGTAGTTAGTTAGTTAGTTAGTTAGTAGTTAGTTAGTTAGTAGTTAGTTAGTTAGTTAGTTAGTTAGTAGTTAGTTAGTTAGTTAGTAGTTAGTTAGTTAGTTAGTTAGTTAGTTAGTTAGTTAGTTAGTTAGTTAGTTAGTTAGTTAGTAGTAGTAGTTAGTTAGTAGTTAGTTAGTTAGTTAGTTAGTTAGTTAGTTAGTTAGTTAGTTAGTTAGTTAGTTAGTTAGTTAGTTAGTTAGTTAGTTAGTAGTAGTTAGTTAGTTATGTTAGTTAGTTAGTTAGTTAGTTAGTTAGTAGTTAGTTAGTTAGTTAGTTAGTTAGTTAGTTAGTAGTTAGTTAGTTAGTTAGTTAGTTAGTTAGTTAGTTAGTTAGTTAGTTAGTAGTTAGTTAGTAGTTAGTTAGTTAGTAGTTAGGTAGTTAGTTAGTTAGTAGTTAGTTAGTTAGTTAGTTAGTTAGTTAGTAGTTAGTTAGTTGTAGTAGTTAGTTAGTTAGTTAGTTAGTTAGTTAGTTAGTTAGTTAGTTAGTAGTTAGTTAGTTAGTTAGTTAGTTAGTAGTTAGTTAGTTAGTTAGTTAGTTAGTTAGTTAGTTAGTTAGTTAGTTAGTTAGTAGTTAGTTAGTTAGTTAGTTAGTTAGTTAGTAGTTAGTAGTTAGTTAGTTAGTTAGTTAGTTAGTTAGTTAGTTAGTTAGTTAGTTAGTTAGTTAGTTTAGTTAGTTAGTTAGTTAGTTAGTTAGTTAGTTAGTAGTTAGTAGTAGTTAGTCTGTTAGTTAGTTAGTTAGTTAGTAGTTAGTTAGTTAGTTAGTTAGTTAGTTAGTTAGTTAGTTAGTTAGTTAGTTAGTAGTAGTTAGTAGTTAGTTAGTTAGTTAGTTAGTTAGTTAGTTAGTAGTTAGTTACACTTTTTTTCCAACAATCTCGTTTTATCTAACACCCAGATTTAACTTCAATAGTATCACTAGTTAATTTATTACAATAACCAAACTTAAGCATTCCTAGTCAAATTTTCATCACGATTAACAATACATTACTCCTCTTCTTAAATTCTTAAATTCTGATTATCCATAGATCTTATTATCTTGTCTACTTAACTATTAAATTTAAGCCGATTTTATTAGAACATATTTCACTAAGTCGTTGAAAATACTATGCTTTTACCAATTACCAACTAATTTACAGCTTCATAAATGTTGATAAAGAAAAAACTTCATTCATAGTTTTGAAAAACCACATAAATAAGACTTAAACAAATTTCTCCTAAAACTCTTTTTTCTTTATAAACAGGCGTGTGTATTAAATACATACTTTAAACTGCAATAAAAGTCACATCAGTATCTACAAATTTAGATAAAGTTTAATATTTTGAAAAGGAAAGAAAAAAAAAATCCAACTGCTTGATAAGAACCATACACCGAAAAAGACACAACTGCATCATTCATTAAAAGTTATTTACTACCCAAACAAGTATGTGTTGTTTTTTTTTTTTTTTTTTTTTTTTTTTTTTTTTTTTTTTTTTTTTTGATAGGAAAAATAATGGGTGTGAGAAAAAAAGGTGTTATTTCTGAGGGAAAACCAAGTTAGTTAGAAAGGTCAAAAGAAATATATGTATTGGAAATGCATATTTTTCAAATAATGTGAAAACTGGAAATACAGGTCGTAGTGGAAGGCATCCATATATAACCTATAAAATATATAGGTTGCATCCGGTAAGTTAATTGGTATTGTCTATCGATCTAACATACTAACTCGAATGGAGTCGAATTTTAATACCATACTACATAGACTTACGGGAATTCCCATACACTCTGTTATTTTACAATTTAAATTGTTTCCTACATCTTCTCACAACACCCTTTTACCATTTTCAACCTCACACAAAAGTATCGTTTCGTAAAGAAAACAGGCAGGAGGTTTATTTTCCAACAAAAAATAACCAAAAAAAAAAAAAATAATGAAAAACCCACTTAATTTCAACAAAAAAAAAAATTGCAAAAAATACAGTATCGAAAATGAAAACAACAAATAAAACTGTAAAAATTTATGACACTTTTTTACTTGTTCTTGTACGTTACTGCTGCTCTTCATGCAGATGTTGTAAAATGCTTGTAGCTGTTTTTTAGTGTAACCAAAATTTTGTTGTTTCCATATTTTTTTGTGGGTTTTTTCTCTTCACATTTTTTTGGCTTAAAACAAACAAACCAACAACTAACAAGACACTCTAACACACATCTGTATGTGACAAACAAGTAGTGTTGAGAATTTGTTAAGTATGAGTGTTGGTAGTTAAACTAAGCCAAGTTAAAAACAACATACGGTTAACGCCTATATATAGATGGAAAAAATTGGCAATGGAAATATGGTTTAAAAAAGAATAAATTGCTTGAAATATTAGTTTTTAAACAATAAAAGGAATTTTCGGCTACAATTACTATCAATAGTATTAAGGAACACAACTTCCAATTCAATGAATATGGAGCCAACCAACTAGAATGTAACCGATTTCCATTCAGAAAAGTAAGTTTCTTTTCTTTCTACAATTTCCCTCTGTACCTTCATTTTCACCTTAATTGCTATTAAACCTACTGTAGGGTATTTTTGCGAGAAATTTCCTACAAAAAATAACCAGGCACATTGCCATGTCATGTTGTACATTGAAATTAAATGTAAAAAACTCAATAAACACCACAAACAAACACAAAGTAGGTTGCATTTTTAAGGCAAATTTAGGAAAAATAGAAACACAAATTGGTAAAAGAAAATAAAAAAAAAAAAACAAATTAAATTAACTTAAATGATATTCAAATAAAGAAACGAATAATGAATAAAATTTTGCAAAAAGGTTTCAAATATTTGCATGTAATTAACGTTCATAGCTTGTCTGTGACATAATTGGCAACAGGACAAACTGGGGAAAATATATTTGATAATTGAATTCCGTTCATAGAATGACAGAACTCATAACGGAATTGGTGTTATTGAAGTTGGCAGGAAGCTAAGAGAGCATTTGTTATATTGTAGGTTTGCAATACAGAAGCTTATTATAAAAACAAAGGCAATTTGGGAAATTAAGACACTAAAGGAAGCGCAGTAGCAGAGCTAGCCAGCGAGCGAGCGAAGCGAGCGAGCGAGCGAGCGAGCTAGCGAGCGAGCGAGCGAGCGAGCGAGACGAGCGAGCGAGCAGAGCGAGCGAGCGAGCGAGCGAGCGAAGCGAGGAGCGAGCGAGCGAGCGAGCGAGCGAGCGAGCGAGCGAGCGAGCGAGGAGCGAGCGAGCGAGCGAGCGAGCGAGCGAGCGAGCGAGCGAGCGAGCGAGCGAGCGAGCGAGCGAGCGAGCGAGCGAGCGAGCGAGCGAGCGAGCGAGCGAGCGAGCGAGCGAGCGAGCGAGCGGCGAGCGAGCGAGCGAGCGAGCGAGCGAGCGAGCGAGCGAGCGAGCGAGCGAGCGAGCGAGCGAGCGAGCGAGCGAGCGAGCGAGCGAGCGAGCGAGCGAGCGAGCGAGCGAGCGAGCGAGCGAGCGAGCGAGCGAGCGAGCGAGCGAGAGAGAGCGAGCGAGCGAGCGAGCGAGCGAGCGAGCGAGCGAGCGAGCGAGCGAGCGAGCGAGCGAGCGAGCGAGCGAGCGAGCGAGCGAGCGAGAGAGCGAGCGAGCGAGCAGCGAGCGAGCGATCGAGCGAGAGAGCGAGCGAGCAGCGAGCGAGCGAGCGCTAGCTATCTAGCTATCTATCGTATCTATCTATCTATCTATCTATCTATCTATCTATCTACTTCTATCTATCTATCATCTATCTATCTATCTATCTATCATCTATCTATCTATCTATCTTCTATCTATCTATCTTCTATCTAACTAACTAACTACTTGACTAACTAATTAACCGGTACAATTTTCTGTACAAGTTATTTCCTTAACATCTATGTAGAGTGCCATTATATTACATGAAACACCTTGTAACTACCCCAAATGTTCAAATTACCATTACTTTTTACTTGACTTCACATTTACTATGAAACAACACAGCATCCCAACATGCTTACATGACCTTTCAAAAACTCAAGCATTTGTCCTAGAGTTATTTGCATTGGCCAAGACAAGAAAAATCCTTCAAATTAAATATTGAAATAATGTATGCTTTACAACAAACAACCTTACAACTGCTGCAATAACGAACAATTCCAGAAGACTTAACAAACAACTATATAAACTCAATTTAATAATAATCTCTTTCATTGAAACAAAATCATGGTTACATGACATTTGACATGTCTAGTATACAAAGATACTAGAACATACACATATTATTTACATTGTTCGTTTTAGTATTAAATGCTAATGTAATCATTGAAGCAAACCAACACGCGCTCAACTAATTCAGCCTGTCATTCAGTCATTCACTCATTCACTCACTCATTCATTCACTTTATTCGAGTCCCTTCAAGTCTATCAATTTTATTCATCGATTTACAAACAATTTCGCACATTTTACATATTAAATTTCAAAATCACATGAATATCTTAAAGATACTTATGTATCGCATACATTTAACTATGTTAGAGCATTATTATCAAACCCACAACACATTGTAGTAATCGTCGTTTGATATGAATGCACTTTAGTGTGTGTTTACTCGAATGACATTTATATTTGTTGCAAAAATGTTAAAATTTACAGTGTGACACGTATATTAAGGAAACAAAAATACCTTGAATCTTTATTGAAAATTTTATTTAAAATCTAATCTTGTAGTCGTTATTGTGTTTCACCCTGAAGTATTACCTACGTCTAGTGTCAATTCAAATACTTATCCTTGTCATCGATTGTCTAAGTGTTTTGGCGTATGTGTGCGTGCTTTTGTCTATGTGTACTCACATAAGTAAGTGTAAGCATTCCACAATTATGGCTTTTCCGTGGAAATGAGAACAATATTAAATTGTTTAAACATGCATAGCCCTGATAAATTAAATAGCATTTCATTGTCTTTCATTCTTTTAAATGACTCAATTAAAAACCGAAGCGATCTCGATCTATACACAATAGTCCGCGACTATTTGTTGCGTCAGACTAAAGTTCAGAATATTAACTAGACTATAAAGCTGAATATAGTCCCAATTACAATCCAGACTTCAGATCATTATATATAGATAATTCTATAGTTCAAACTTTAGGCCAGACTAGAGTCCAGAATATAATCCATTATAGAATATAGTTCAGTATATAGTCCGGACTATAGTACAGATTATAGGCAGTATATAGTTTCGGCTATAGTATAGTTCTGACTATAGGTTGGAACATAGCCCAGATTATAGGCCAGTCTGTAGACGGCTATAGTATAGTTCTGACTATAGAACAGACTAGAGATCATTCTATAATTCATATTGAAGATCTGGCTATAGGCTAGAATATAGTCCAGGTTATAGGCCAGTATATAGTCCTGTTTATAGTATAGTCCAAACTATAGAACAGATTATAGTGCCGACAATAGTTCATACTATAGCCCACTATATAGTCCAGAATATAGTTCAGAATATAATCCAGAATATAGTGTAGAACAGAGTATAGTCCGGAGTATAGGCCAGCCTATAGACACGACTATGATATAATCCATACTATAGTGCAGACTTTAATCCATACTATAGACAAAACTATAGTCCTTACTATATTTCACTTTATACCAGACATCAGTCCATTTATAGACAACCATATAGTCCCTGCTATAGAACTTATTATAGTCCAGTGCGGTCTATAGCTTCCAATAGATTCCAGACTACAGGTTATACTCCAAATTATAGACTATAGTCATGAATATAGACAAGATAATAGTCGAGACTATATTCAGATTAAAGTCTAGACCTTAGAACGGACTAAGGACCTGACTATAGTCTAGAGAAAGGAACAAACTATGGCACAGACTATAGGCCAGACTATTGTTCCGACTATAGTATAGTCCAGAACAGAGTATAAAACAGAGTATAGTGCCGACTATAGACCATAGTCACGACCGCACTATAAGTCAGATAATAGTCCAGAGAATAGGTCAGACTTTATTCAGACTAAAGAAAAGACTATAGTAGTGACTGTAGAACAGTCAATAGTACAAAATATTGACTAAATTATAGACCATACTGGCCTAGGCTATAGTCTAGGTTGTGTTCAGTCTAATAGACCAGAAATGAAACAAAAGTTTATACCATAGCAATCCTGACGGTGCCGATGATTCCTGAAGCAGCTGCTCAGTCGGAAAGCTTATACAAATATCAAATTTAAGGAATAGTCAAAGAGATTTTGTTCCTGTTTCATAAGTTCATAAAACTTTCGGCAGTATTTCAATGAAATGATTTCTTGTCTGACATCCTGAGGTTTTTGCTACTACTGCGGTGTCCTTGACTGTATGTATAATACACAAGTGTGTACACATGACCATATAAAGATTGACATTTAAGCGTCAAAAGTTTCCTTGTAAATCTTTGTTTAGCTCTACAACAAAAGAACAATACAGCAAAAATAAACAACGACCTTGAAGTAGTAATTTTCATTAAAATTTTGTTTGAACAAGTAATAGGGAAAACTTAAAGTACTTAGAATAAAATATTGATTTTTTTTGTTTGTTTGTTTAAATAAAACTTTAATAGAAGAAAAATTTTGACAAAAAATATTTGAATTGAAGTTTTTGGCCTCAAGCTATAAAATGGTTTTTTTTCCAGAAAGTTTAAAATATTTTCATAGAAATTTAAAAGAAAAATTTGCTTTATATTAAATATGTATATTTGTGTGGTTAAATTATTTTAAATATTACAACTAAAATATTATAAATTTCTACAACAGTCACAATATTTTAAAAATATATGGAGGTTTTTTAACAACACGTTTTAAATGAAAATTTATTTACTTGATAAAAAAAATACAACTAACATTTAATAAATTAATTAACATTATGACTAGAGTTTAAGATAATCTTACAAATACTATTTTAATATTTAGTTTAAATAATTAATATACATTGAAAAAACATTAAACAAAAAAAAACATGTTAAATAACTTGATTTCAATTTCAAACAAGTCTAGTGGATACAAAAAAAAAACTAAAATTTAAAATAAAAATTTGCATAAGTAAAACTTTGCTCAAGTTTTGTGAAATTAAATAAAATTGTTTTTAAAAAAGCCAACAGAAATTTTCTTTTTTATTTTAATAGTTTTTTGTAGAGAAAAAATTTAAAGCAAAAAATTACAATAACAAGAAAATAATAGTGTAAAATTGTGGGCAAAGACATGCAAATTATATTTTTGCTGCAAAGTAGAAAAATCACACACACACAGACACCAAAAAAATCGTAGTAGTATTCAAACAAACGAAACGAAACTATAAACGGAAGTTGCATTATATATGCAAAAGACTAAACCCAGATGAACCCAGTAGGAACAATTTTGATTTCAAAATATTAAGAAGAGCTGAGATCGCGTACGGAGAACCAGACTATATTTTAGACTAAATACCACACTACAGACTAATGACTATAGTTCAGATTATCTTTAGTCTAAAACCAGGTTATCAGGCCAGGTTATAGGTCAACCTATAGACCAGACTATAAGCGAGACTACAGTTCAGACTCTAATTCATACTTTATTTGAGACTAAAGATCAAAATTTTGTCCAGACCATTGACGGGACTATAGTCCAATGTGGACTATATTCAATAGACCAAATATAAATCAGAATAGCGACCGCTCTAAAAACCTAACCAAAATAGAGTTCAGACTAGGTCAGAATATAGACCAGACTTTAGTCCAGAATATCGACCAAACTATAAATCTATAGACCAGACTATATTCCTACTTACAGACGAGACTTTAGTCTAGACTACAGACCAGACTATAGATCAGAATGTAGAACAACCTTTAGACTAGACCATAGTCCAGTTAATATTTAAGTACAGATTATATTTTAAACTATAACGCAGAACAAAGGCCATATTATAGGCAAGATTACAGACCTGACTATAGATAATGATATAGACCAAACATTAGATAAAGCTATAGAACCGACTATAGACCAGAACGTAGTCCAGACTATAATCGAGACTATAGTGCAGACTATAAACCAGACTATAGGCTAGACTATACATCAGACTATACACCAGATTATAGGCCAGACTATAGACCAAACTACAGACCAGACTAAAGATCAGTCAATAGGCCAGACTATAGACCAAGCTATAGACCAGACTATAGACCAGACTATAGACCAGACTATAGACCAGACTATAGACCAGACTATAGACCAGACTATAGACCAGACTATAGACCAGACTATAGACCAGACTATAGACCAGACTATAGACCAGACTATATACCACACTATAAACCACACTATAGACCACACTATAGACCACACTATAGACCACACTATAGACCAGAGTATAGTGCCGACTATCGAGCAGATTATGGGCCAAACTCAAAACTATAGGCCAGACTACAGATCAGACTATATGTCAGACTATAGACCAGATTGTTCAACCTATAGACCGGACTATAGCCCTTACAGTCTGGCAAAAAGACAAAAGATCAAACTTTTGTTTAGACCACAGACGAGACAATAGTTCAGATTATTCAACAGATCGGAACATAAATAAATAAACTAGACTCTAGGTTACAGTCCAGACCACACACCAGTTTATAGATCAGACAATAAACCAGTCTATAGATCAGACTATAATCCAAACTATAGTCTAGACTTAGTGCAGACTATATACCAGACTATAGTGTAGACTATAGTCCAGACTATAGAAAGGTCTATATTCCAGACTATAAACCAGATTATAGACCAGACTACTAACCGGACAACAGAGCAGACTATAGTCAGAATTATCGGCTAAACAATAGTATAAATTATAAGCCAAACTATAGACCAGATTATATACATTCCTCTTAAATTTCCTACCTACTCCTAACCTATAGCTATAGCGTAGAATTCATGATTATTGCAATAAAAAAAGACACAGAGAGAAGAGAAGAAGAAAAAAACACAAATGTGGAAGTGTGGTTGGTTTTCAGGTGATTTGTATGCATCAGTATATTTCCACACACATATCCAACAAAAATCAAATAATAATTTTCTTACGGAAATTTATATCATGTATGATTATGGTTGATTATAAATGATTATGGGATTCGAAATACATATAGAAAAAATACGACATAAAAAAATACCAAAAGATTTTTAAGAGAATTGTCTTTCGGTTGTAAAACATATTTGCAATATATCTTTATTTTTTCTTCTACCGCTTTTGGTATTTGTTTAAAACAAGTGTTTAAAATTGATTTATATTTCTTTAATGTTGTAAAATCTATAAAAAAAAAGATATAGAAATAACAAGTGTGGTTTTTTGTGCAATTGAGTGAGTGAGTGTACAAGTCAAAACTCCAACTCTCTGCAAAAGCGATTGAGGTTGATTTGATTTATAAATCAAACAACCTACTTATGAAATGTATTTATGCAACAGTGGAGCGATTAGGGAGATATAGAACGGATTATAGTTAGGCTTTACACCAGATCGTACCAGACCATCCTGACAATCCTGATTATATATCAGAGTTCAGGCTATAAGCCAGACTATAGTCAAGGGTATAAGCCAGACTATAGTCCAGACTATAGACCAGACCATAGTCCAGACCATAGTTCAAACTATAGACTATAGAGCAGACTATAGTCCAGACTATACACCAAACTATAGTCCATACTACACACCAAACTATAGTCCATACTATAGACCAGACTATAGTCCAGACTATGGACCAAGCTATAGGCCAGTCTATAGACCAGAATATAGTCCAGATTATAGTCCAGATTATAGTCCAGACTATAGTCCAGATTAAAGTCCAGATTATAGTCCAGACTGTAGTCCAGATTATAGTCCAGATTATAGTCCAGATTATAGTCCAGACTATAGTCCAGATTATAGTCCAGATTATAGTCCAGACTACAGTCCAGACTATAGTCCAGACTATAGTCCAGATTATAGTCCAGACTATAGTCCAGAATATAGACCAGATTATAATCCAGACTATAGTCCAGACTATAGTCCAGACTATAGACCAGACTATAGACCAGATTATAGTCCAGATTATAGACCAGACTACGGCTATAGTTCAGACTAAAGACCACACTATGTACCAGACCATGATCTAGACTGTAGACTATACTATAATCCTGAATAGTACAGGCTATAAGCCAGACTATAGTTCTGACTATAGACAAGACTATAATCCAGACTATGGACCAGTCTATAGTCCAGACTATGGACCAGACTATAGTCCAGACTATAGTCCAAATTATAGACTAGACTATATTCCAGACTTTAGACCATACTATAGTCCAGACTATACACCAAACTATAGTCCATACTACACACCAAACTATAGTCCAAAGGATATAAAATTTTTTACAAAATCATAAGAAATCATTTAAGGCCATGAATTCCGAAAACATTAAATATTTTCTAGTTAAAAATTGGTCTGATCTCTGCAACCCCAACTGGAGGTTCAAAATGATTTTAGATTTTATTTCAACTTAAGACTAATTAATCGATTTGTTATTACGTTTAGCCCACTGTTAATCTTCTAACTTGTTTATACAATTTTTGTTGGTCTTGTGGTCGTACAACATGACTGACTAACAGACTAACTAACGCAACATGAAATAAAAAAGACGTAATTGTCATACGGTTTATAATGACTATTGCTTTAGTTTTTTTGCAACAACTACAACATATTTACTACGACCACAACTTACTAACTACAACCATGTGTACTCTTGTAAATAATTTAATAAATATTGCAAAAAAAAAAAACAAACATCAAAGATGCTGTTGATCCGGTTACAATTTACAAGAGAATTCAATTTAATATGATAAATATTTAATGTGTGATTTTATTGCTTTTACTACTTGATTATTTATAAATTATAATGTTTGTAAATTGTACAACATGTTCGCTGCTATAATTATTATTTTATTGTCATATTTATACTCTGTTGCTACCGCAAAAACTTTAATGAGAAATAGCGGTGAAATTATTATTATTTTATCATTATAAAATCAAATCAAATAAATATGTATAACTGTATCACTTAAACTTATAATAATAATAATGTAATTAGTTTTTGCAAATAGAGAAGTTACAACAGCAGCAGCAGAAAAAAAAAATCATAAATTATCAGGATGTAATTATGGTTTGTATTTTTTTATATGGACATAACTAGAGTAATGAGTTTGAAGTAAATAAATAGAAATTATATTTGGTTGTATGAAACATTAGGCAAGACATTATAAACATATTTCGTACAGAGAAATATGGGCCATAAATAGTAAAACAAAATAAAATACCAAAAGATTTTTAAGAGAATTGTCTTTCGGTTGTAAAACATATTTGCAATATATCTTTATTTTTTCTTCTACCGCTTTTGGTATTTGTTTAAAACAAGTGTTTAAAATTGATTTATATTTCTTTAATGTTGTAAAATCTATAAAAAAAAAGATATAGAAATAACAAGTGTGGTTTTTTGTGCAATTGAGTGAGTGAGTGTACAAGTCAAAACTCCAACTCTCTGCAAAAGCGATTGAGGTTGATTTGATTTATAAATCAAACAACCTACTTATGAAATGTATTTATGCAACAGTGGAGCGATTAGGGAGATATAGAACGGATTATAGTTAGGCTTTACACCAGATCGTACCAGACCATCCTGACAATCCTGATTATATATCAGAGTTCAGGCTATAAGCCAGACTATAGTCAAGGGTATAAGCCAGACTATAGTCCAGACTATAGACCAGACCATAGTCCAGACCATAGTTCAAACTATAGACTATAGAGCAGACTATAGTCCAGACTATACACCAAACTATAGTCCATACTACACACCAAACTATAGTCCATACTATAGACCAGACTATAGTCCAGACTATGGACCAAGCTATAGGCCAGTCTATAGACCAGAATATAGTCCAGATTATAGTCCAGATTATAGTCCAGACTATAGTCCAGATTAAAGTCCAGATTATAGTCCAGACTGTAGTCCAGATTATAGTCCAGATTATAGTCCAGATTATAGTCCAGACTATAGTCCAGATTATAGTCCAGATTATAGTCCAGACTACAGTCCAGACTATAGTCCAGACTATAGTCCAGATTATAGTCCAGACTATAGTCCAGAATATAGACCAGATTATAATCCAGACTATAGTCCAGACTATAGTCCAGACTATAGACCAGACTATAGACCAGATTATAGTCCAGATTATAGACCAGACTACGGCTATAGTTCAGACTAAAGACCACACTATGTACCAGACCATGATCTAGACTGTAGACTATACTATAATCCTGAATAGTACAGGCTATAAGCCAGACTATAGTTCTGACTATAGACAAGACTATAATCCAGACTATGGACCAGTCTATAGTCCAGACTATGGACCAGACTATAGTCCAGACTATAGTCCAAATTATAGACTAGACTATATTCCAGACTTTAGACCATACTATAGTCCAGACTATACACCAAACTATAGTCCATACTACACACCAAACTATAGTCCAAAGGATATAAAATTTTTTACAAAATCATAAGAAATCATTTAAGGCCATGAATTCCGAAAACATTAAATATTTTCTAGTTAAAAATTGGTCTGATCTCTGCAACCCCAACTGGAGGTTCAAAATGATTTTAGATTTTATTTCAACTTAAGACTAATTAATCGATTTGTTATTACGTTTAGCCCACTGTTAATCTTCTAACTTGTTTATACAATTTTTGTTGGTCTTGTGGTCGTACAACATGACTGACTAACAGACTAACTAACGCAACATGAAATAAAAAAGACGTAATTGTCATACGGTTTATAATGACTATTGCTTTAGTTTTTTTGCAACAACTACAACATATTTACTACGACCACAACTTACTAACTACAACCATGTGTACTCTTGTAAATAATTTAATAAATATTGCAAAAAAAAAAAAACAAACATCAAAGATGCTGTTGATCCGGTTACAATTTACAAGAGAATTCAATTTAATATGATAAATATTTAATGTGTGATTTTATTGCTTTTACTACTTGATTATTTATAAATTATAATGTTTGTAAATTGTACAACATGTTCGCTGCTATAATTATTATTTTATTGTCATATTTATACTCTGTTGCTACCGCAAAAACTTTAATGAGAAATAGCGGTGAAATTATTATTATTTTATCATTATAAAATCAAATCAAATAAATATGTATAACTGTATCACTTAAACTTATAATAATAATAATGTAATTAGTTTTTGCAAATAGAGAAGTTACAACAGCAGCAGCAGAAAAAAAAAATCATAAATTATCAGGATGTAATTATGGTTTGTATTTTTTTATATGGACATAACTAGAGTAATGAGTTTGAAGTAAATAAATAGAAATTATATTTGGTTGTATGAAACATTAGGCAAGACATTATAAACATATTTCGTACAGAGAAATATGGGCCATAAATAGTAAAACAAAATAAAATGTGGTAATAAATTGCAAAAATTTGTCATTAATATAATTGTTAAAATGTATTTTATTTATGACAAGACAAATGAATTTGAACAATTAGCTGGAATTCGTACTGCAATGTACTTCCTATCACTTGATAAATGAGATCATATTTTTGTTTACTGATCGGATTCTTATACAAAAATTAAAAACCTGTTTTTTAATATAATTAACATTGTAATTAACAGTTTAATTATGAAAATGAGTTTGAACTGCGATCATTTAAAAATTTAGGGCAAAAAACCAATTTGAATATTTCTTTAAAAAAAACTCAAAGATCAGCAATCGCCAACGTTAAAAATTTTGCAAATTTTATAATTTTGTAGAAAAAAAATTACAAAAAATTTATTTTTATAGAGAATTTTCCATAAATTTTCTTTTCATAGAGAATTTTCGATAAATTTTCTTTTTATAGAAAATTTTCGATAAATTTTCTTTTTATAGAAAATTTTCGATAAATTTTCTTTTTATAGAAAATTTTCGATGAATTTTCTTTTTATAGAAAATTTTCGATGAATTTTCTTTTTATAGAAAATTTTCAATGAATTTTCTTTTTATAGAAAATTTTCGATGAATTTTCTTTTTATAGAAAATTTTCGATGAATTTTCTTTTTATAGAAAATTTTCGATGAATTTTCGATAAATTTTCGATAAATTTTCTTTTTATAGAAAATTTTCGATAAATTTTCTTTTTATAGAAAATTTTCGATAAATTTTCTTTTTATAGAAAATTTTCGATAAATTTTCTTTTTATAGAAAATGTTCGATAAATTTTCTTTTTATAGAAAATTTTCGATAAATTTTCTTTTTATAGAAAATTTTCGATAAATTTTCTTTTTATAGAAAATTTTCGATAAATTTTCTTTTTATAGAAAATTTTCGATAAATTTTCTTTTTATAGAAAATTTTCGATAAATTTTCTTTTTATAGAAAATTTTCGATAAATTTTCTTTTTATAGAAAATTTTCGATAAATTTTCTTTTTATAGAAAATTTTCGATAAATTTTCTTTTTATAGAAAATTTTCGATAAATTTTCTTTTTATAGAAAATTTTCGATAAATTTTCTTTTTATAGAAAATTTTCGATAAATTTTCTTTTCATAGAACATTTTCGATAAATTTTCTTTTTATAGAACATTTTCGATAAATATTCTTTTTATAGAACATTTTCGATAAATATTCTTTTTATAGAACATTTTCGATAAATATTCTTTTTATAGAATATTTTCGATAAATTTTCCTTTTATAGAAAATTTTCGATGAATTTTCTTTTTATAGAAAATTTTCGATGAATTTTCTTTTTATAGAAAATTTTCGATGAATTTTCTTTTTATAGAAAATTTCCGATAAAATTTTCTTTTTATAGAAAATTTCCGATCAAATTTTCTTTTTATAGAAAATTTCCGATCAAATTTTCTTTTTATAGAAAATTTTCGATAAATTTTCTTTTTATAGAAAATTTTCGATAAATTTTCTTTTTATAGAAAATTTTCCACCAGAAATCGATGTCCCAGATATCGAAGTCGGATGTCCTCCAATGCAGGACAGTGACAGAGAAAATGTTCCATTGATACCTCTTCTTCCTCATCTTGACAGCTTCTACAGTAGTCGTTGTAAGGTAATCCAAGTTGCATAGCGTGGATACCAAATTTACAGTGCCCTGTGATAACAGCTATAATTTTGCTGAGTTGGGTTCTAGAAGATGGTCTGTTCGCTCTTTATCAAGCTTTAGCCATATCTTCTTTGTTTGAGTACAAGTTGGCTCAATTCTCCATCTTGCCTGTGAGAGTTCACAAAACATGTTATCTATGAATCTTTTGCATGCTCCTATTCATTCCAAATTCTGGAATGAATATACCACCCCCTACTCGTTCTCCTCGTCTTGAGCCATTTATGTACACGGTCCCGTATTTTCCGAGATGACGAAACTGAAGTTTCTCTGGAGAAAGGGCTTGGGAACGCAGTAATCAATATTCACCAGTAGATTTCCTATCCTATAGGCAATACTACCATGTTCATGTGGTCTGTAAGACCATGGGTTTATTGCATTCAGTCTGAATGCCGTAGTGTGTGCTATTTTACTGGCCAACAAGCCTGTCGGGATCCAGTTTAGCAGCACGAATGTCAAGATGACCACCTTAATGATATTTTTAGGTCGTGGACCGAGTACAGAACAAAAATAATTGGAATAATGGAAAATACGAATAATGCTTATGTTGTAAACTAAACTGCTAACATAACAAGCAATTATCAAAAAATGTCAACTGAACAATATTGTTGTAATTTTGTAATTTAAATACTTTGCAACTACTTACTATGTACTGGCTACTTGATACCAGGTGTAATTGTGCATTTGTATGAGAATGAATTAAAACCCTGCAGTTGATGGAACTAATATATGGTTTACAAGCCAAAACAATCATCAAGTAATTAACACTACTGCATTACAGTAGTAAGAATACTTAAGCATTCTAGTAAAGCGATATACCCTACTTGAAAGTATACTAGAGGATTCAAAGGTAATTAGTTGGGTTTTACCCAATGCTGCTTCTTAAACTGCAGGGCTTGCAATGCGCTTGATTAGCGTCGTTGCAACTGGTATTTACAAATTTAGCTACAAGTTAATATTCATATTATTAACATTACTGTAACTACAGTTGCTGCAGGCTCTTTTTTACCAGACTATTTTGTATGGAACCATTACGTATTTGTAGTATTAATAACAATCATGTTAATACAGTAAATTGAAGGTCAAACCACAATGTATGCTATAAATATTTCATACTAAATTGTTGTTTACAAACAAGTGCACGTATTTTTTTTTAAATATATAAGTATGTAATTGTATAAATATAAACAAATTTTATGCGGTTGAATTATTTAATGAATTAATAGAATATAATATTTCTATAATAATGTAAAATTATTAAATTTTGTGTAGAATTTGAGGTTGAGAAGAACTACATTTCAATTGTTGGTTAAATTATGGATTATGGATTTTATAAATTAGTTTTGGTAATATTAGATTTTAAATTGAGATTAAATTTTGTTTTGATAGTTATTAGTTAACAAAATAAATTATAGTAATTTATAAAATAACTAACAATTGAAATTTAATACGAATTTCTGAAATAATATGTAAAATTTGGCTAATTATAAAATATTTAGAGATAACCAAGCAAAAACTTGCATTGAAAAGTAAAAGGTAAACGTGCTAAAATTTACTTATACAATAGCATTTCAAGTCACATTGGAGACAAGGACTTAACACACTCGCTCACAAATAGGGAGTTAGTTAAGTACTTACTAGGATCGCCTTCAAATACGGAGTTAGGTAAGTAGTTTTATTTCTGAAGAAAATAATTGCCTACAAGGTTACGTCCACTGTTATTAGTTTTCACAAAGGCTAAAAAGTAAGTACTTATATAATATATTATTAGTAAGTCATTACTAGACTCTATCTAAGTAATGCAGACGATATGTAGTAGTTATTGAAAACAAAGTTGTTGAGTAAGTACAAGCCATTAGTATATTTTTGCTGGGTATGTATGGTTACTGATATTGGGGGAATTGTCAAAGTTGATTTTAATTCAAAAACTTGAAATAGAATTTTTATCTAAATTGAAATTATTTTTTTATATTTTTAAAGCATTTCGATCAAAAATAACTTTTGAGAAGTATAGCGATAAAACCGTTGAATGTCTATGACTAGTCTCTGGACAAGTCTATTGACTAGGCTTTGGGCTAATCAATGGACTTGCCTATTGTCTAGACTTTGGACAAGTCTATATACTACTCTACGGACTTGTCGGTTGATTAGTTTGTTGGCTTGTATATAGAATAGTCTGTTGACAAGTCTTTGTAGTAATATACTGACTCATTTTTAGACTGTTCTATTGACTAGTCTATAGAATACTATTCGGACTAATTCATTGACTAGTTTTTGAACTGGTCTGTTATCTTGTCGAGGGACTAGTTTGTTTGGTGGAGTAACCTACTGACAAGACCATTGATTAGTGTTTTTGTAACAGACTATTGACTAGTCTATGAACTCACCTGTTCAATAGTTTATGAACTGGTCTGTTGACTTTGGAGTATTTTACTAGACTAGTCAGTTGACTAGTCTATTGACTAGTATTGTTAAGTCTATGGACTAGTCAAGTAAAGAAACTAATCTATTATTTAGTCTTTGGAGTAGTCTACGGACTTGTTTTAGAATAATCACAAGTCTTTGAAGTAGTCACAAGTCTTTGAAGTAGTCTACAGACTAGTCTTTTGACTTGTGTGCTGATTAGTTTGTTGCCTAATTTATGGATTAGTCTATGGACGATTTAATTGACTAGTCTATAGTCTGGCCTACTAGACTATTGATTAGTTTAAGGACTAATTTTTGGACTGACTAATTTATTCAGAAGTACATATATGGACTATAATTTAGAGTCTATTGCTGACTAGCATAGGAACTAGTCTGTTGACTAGTCTATTGACTAAACTTTAGAGTAACCTACTGACTAGTCTATGGACTACTATATGGACTATACATTAGCGTCTGCTATTGGCTAGTCTATGGACTACTATATGGACTGATCTTTTGACTAGTCTATTGATTAGACTTTCGAGTAGTCTACTGACTATGCTACGGACTACTTTATGGACTATTGATTACTATATGGATTAGTCTGTTGACTAGTTTTTGAAGTAGTCAATTGGACAAGTAGTCTTTTGATTAGTCTACTGCAGGATTGGGGGTAATGACTACATTTTTAATTACAATTACATTTGAAGTAATTGTAATTGGAGCTTTACCAATTACAATTACTTGTAATTGAAGTTTTTCCAATTACAATTACTTGTAATGGTAATTGAAGTTTTGCAATTACTTGTAATGGTAATTGAAGAGAATTTCCAATTACAATAACTTGTAATTGTGAATTTTGTTCCTTATAATTACATGTAATTTGTAACTAGTAATACCTTAATGACAATTACAAGTAATTTTAATTGGAAACTTCAATTACAAGTAATTGTAATTGGAAAAACTTCAGTTACAATTGCAAGTAATTGTAATTGGTTATTGGTCAATTACACATTACAAGTAATTGCAATTGGGAAAACTTCAATTACATTTACAAGTATTTGTAATTGGTCACGCATAATTATTGATCAAGTTTGAATTACTTTGACCATGTTATGAATTACTTTGTGTAATCATTACCCCCCATGCCTGAGTCTACTGACTACGCTTTGAATTAATACCACTACCTTGCTCCAGAGTCTAGACCTCTCTCATGAACCATGCTACTCTTCTGTTTCTTAACTGCTTGTAATTTATAATTTTACATTATTTTATTTACATAAATTGCTGATAAAGTGACATAATAATGTTAAGCCCTCCCCAGTTGTTCAATCAACCCTGTGGAAAATATTGGGCTCTTATTTGAACATTGATTTATGTAAATTTTTTTAAAGAAAATTGTTAGTTTGCAGCAAAGATTTCGTTAATTTCTAATTAATTTTTATATAAAAAGATGTCCAGATTGTTAAAAAACTAAATTTAGTCGTATGATCATCATATAATTTTCATATATGTATTTGATCCGAAATTTTTTAATGATATAACCTTGTTTGTAGTAGTAGGACGTCATTAGTACGTTACAATTGATTTGACAGAAAGACGGACATGTTGTACTGAAACTATTTTCTTTTAGACCGATTCAATACCAAACATTTCGAATTAATGGAGCCTTGGTTCTTCCTATCATAAAAACTACAAGCAGATGAACACAGATTGGCTTAGAATTATATAAGGACTCGAATATATCTATACATTTATGATCCTATGGCCTATTATAAGTAGTTGTTTTTGATAGTATTTGTATATTTTGAATCGAATTTTACTAAAGATTATGAACAAATTTTCCATTGGGTTTAATAATCATTGTAAATGTATCTTAAATGTAAATTGAAAAGTCATGAGTATGAGACATACACGCGATATGTAAAATTTAAAAAAACTATAAAACAAAAAATCATGTAATGTTTAAAAAATGAGAAGTAAAGTAGACATGAAGTAATAACAATAATCCGATGAAAGGGAAATTGAAATGGAGTGAAATGTAATAAAATCAAATACCGGTGGTGGTATGGTAAAATAAACGTTTAATTACCACATGCAATAGTAAAACAACTACAGCACTATATAAATAATTAAAAATAAAATAAAATATAAAAAAAAAATAATTTATGATGCAAAATCTTACATTAATAAAACCAGGGAGAGTAGAAATTATGTTATATTTTAAATATGAAACATTATTTACCTTATTTATGTTTAAATGTTAAAGCTGTAAGTAATCATACCTGCAAAAAAAGGAGAGAAAAAGTAATTTTAAATTATTATTTAAATTTTAGGCTTAAATAAAATAAAATTTATGTGTTTCTTTTCAAAATCTAGGTAACTAGGTATATGTATTTTATCTAACATTTATCATGCTTCTGTGTCTAAACTGAAAAAAATACGCATAAATTTTTCAGTTCTATTTCCGTTTTGCCAAAAAAACATTGAAACGAACCAACAGACGGGAAGTCTTTATGCCGCCATTGCAAAATAATAATAACAAACATACGGCCCAGTATTTGCAACACATACAGTATTTATAATAAGAGTAACAAACCCTACAGGTTTTAAAGTGGATAGAAAAATCTGTCCGCTAAATTTTGTATTTAGAAGAAATTCTAGATCACATTCTTATTCCGAATATATTTACGGTTAAAGTTATTTCCAATTTCTTTTTTATTATCAAATTTAATTTTATAGAAAATTGTTTATCCGTTTTCTATTTAGAAAGTATTTCCATCAATTTTTCTGTTTAAATAAATTTTTGGATAATTTTCCCTTTTTAGATTATTTACGAAAATGTGTCCTTTTTCTCTATTAATTTTCTCTTATTAAAAAATTTACGATCAATATATTTTTTTAAATTTTTGTAAGATTTCTACTGATACATGAAGTTATACGAAATAATGGACCGATTTTAACCATTTTTAATAGACTTCGTCCTTCAAAAGAAGAGTATGTGCCAAATTTCATCTAATTATCTTGAAAATAGCGACCTGTAGAGTGCGGCCAAGGTTTACATAGACAACCAGACGGACGGACGGACGGACGGACAGACAGCCAGACAGACGGACGGACATAGCTAAAACGACTCAGAAAGAGATTCTGAGCCGATTGGTATACTTTAAGGTGGATGTATGACCAATATTTTTGGGTGTTACAAACATCAGCACAAATGCATAATAACCTCCCCACTATAGTGGTTGATTTTTACAGAAGCGATCAATCTTCTCTTTATTGAAAATTTGCAACAAAATTTCCTTTTATAGAAGATTTGCGATCAATTTATGCAAATTTTCAATTAATATTCTCTTTATATAAGATTTTAGAACGATCTCATCTTTATTGAAAATTTTTCATTTATAGAAGATTTGCGATCAATTTGTATGCAAATTTTTCAGTTAATGTTCTCTTATGTAAGATTTTAGATAAGTTTTCTTATAGAAAATGTGCGATCTTTCAATAAAATAATTGCAATTAATTTTATTTTATTTGCGATCAAACTTCACTTTGTAAATAATTTGCGATCAATTTTTTTTAGAAGAATTGCAATTCATTTTCACTTTCAGCCATAAATTTGTAATTTATAGAAAATTGAGACCAATTTTCTTTTTACAGGAGATTTGAGATCAATCTTCCCTTTATAGAAAATTAGCGATCAATTTTTATTTTTATGTAAAATTTGCATTAATATTTAGATTTCAATCAAGTATCAATTTTGACTTTATTGAAAATGTGCGATCAGTTTTCTATTTATAAAAGATTTGCGATCAATTTGATCATTATAGATAATTTGCGATCAACTTTATTTTCATAGAAAAATTGCGATCGAATGTCACTTTATAAAAGATTTGCGATCAGTTTTCACTTCATGGAAATTCAGCCATAAATTTTTAATTTATAGAAAATTGAGACCAATTTTCTTTTTACACAAGATTTACGATCAATTTTATCTTTATAAAAAGTTTGCGATCAATTTTTCCTTTATAGAAGATCAGCGATCAAATTTTATTTTTATGCAAAATTTGTAATTAATATTATCAGCGTGTAAGATTTTAGATGAAGTTTGTCTTTATTGAAAATGTACGATCAGTTTGCTATCAAAAGCTTTTAAAAATTCTCTTTGTAGATAACTTACGATCAGTTTTCCTTTTTAAGAGATTTGCTATCAATTTTCACTTTATAGAAATTCAGCCATGAAGTTTTACTTTATAGAAAATTTAGAAGAATTTTCTCTTTACAAAAGATTTACGATAAATTTTATCTTTATAAAAAGTTTGCAATCAATTTTATTTTTATAGAAGATCAAAAATTTCAATTAATATTTTCTTCATGTACGATTTTAGATCAATTTTGTCTTTATTGGAAATGTGCGATCAGTTTGCTATCAATAAAAGCTTTGCGATCAACTTTATTTCCATAGAAGATTTGAGATCAAACTTCACTTTATAGAAAATTTGCGATCAATTTTCTATCTACAGATGATTTGCGATCAATTATCACTTTATAGAAGATTTACAAAATATTTTAACAATTTTCGATCAGTTTTATTTTTATATGAAATTTGCAATAATTTGTCTCTTTATATAATATCAATTTATTTTGTCTTTATATTAAATCTGCGATCAGTTTTCTCTCTAAAAAGTATTTGCGATCAATTTACAATTTAAGGATATTAATAGAAAATTGATCGGAATTTATTGAAATTTGATCATTATACCTAATTTGCGATCAATTTTATTTTCATAGAAGATTTGCGATCAAATTTCACTTTATAGATAATTTGTGATCAATTTTCTATTTACAGATGATTTGCGATCAATTATCACTTTATAGAAGATTTCAAATATTTTTTAAAAATTTTTCGTTCAGTTTTACTTTTATATGAAATTTGCAATAATTTGTCTCTTTAAATGTGCGATCAGTTTTCTTTCTAAAAAGTATTTGCGATAAATTTTCTCTTTACGGATATTAATAGAAAATTGATCAAATTTTTCTTTCTGATCAAATTTTTCTTTATATAAGACTTGAGAAGAAGCGGATCAGTCATCTCCTATAAATAAAATGTCCCATCAATGCTGTTTTCAAAGAAACTACTCAAGAAAATTCTCTCTCTTTCAGCACAAACAATTCTAAAAAGAAAGTTTTTTATAAATCGTAAAACAAATTTATTCTTTTATTTCCTTGAAATTGAGAACCACTGCCTTTCGGTTATTTAACTTTTGACCATGTGCCTACATGCACAAATATCTATATAGCCAAATATACTGTTGGCTGACTTCTAAATAACCTGGCTATAGTATAGGTTTTTCATTTTACTTGCTGCACTCAGTCTAGTTTCAGTTGGAAAATTTTTTTTGCATTTCAGCCTACAACTGCAAACATAACTGGCTTTTGGCCAACTCCCAGCACTCTATTTAATGGCAAATTGTATACTAGTTAGTAGCTTCAATACAATCACAAATAAAAAACAATTTTTAACTTAAGTAAAGTTAAATTTATTTGAAAATGAAACAAAAAATATGGTAAAATTTAATTTCGATAAATTATAGCAAAAATATTTAGCACAAAAGTTCATTTAAATAAGTGAACTATACAGAAAATATTAACTTAAATGTATTGCAAAAAATCTTACTAAAGTCAACTTTTATAAAAGTCCTTTAAAAAATAAAAAAAATAAACAAAATTTTTACTATTTTATCATCAACATCATTTCTCAATTATCACTCTTTTACGCATTATAAATTTTGTCTGTCGCTACAAAAAATCATAAAAATTAAATCAGAACATGCAAATTATTATCAAACATCCCACCCTCTTATAAAAAATACTAAATATTATTAAAACTGATGTCATATATATATAATTTACATATAAGTAGACTATAGCCAAATTTACATCAGTGTAGCGTAAAGTAAATTTAACATATAAATGATTCATAAAAATCATGTAATAAAAAACAATATTTTAATCATTATATTTTGTTTAATTTGCAAACGTCAACATTTTTAATAAATGAAAAATTTAATTAAAAGGAAAACAATGGAAAAATGAACAATAAGACTCCACTCAATTAATATTTAAAACAAAACAAAGACTGATCAAAATATGATGATTAATACAATTAATAATATCACTAATAAGGGTACAAAGTGTTTTACAAATTATCAAAAAAATGTATCTCATTTATTTTCTTTTAAACAAATTTGCCATCAATTTTCGAGGAAAAATTTTCTTTTTAGAGAAAATTTCAGAACAATTTCCTTTTTAAAGAAAATTTTCGATATATTTTCTTTTTAGAGAAAATTTTCGCATAATCTTCTTTTTATAGAAAATTTTCGAAAAAAAATTTTTTAGAGAAAATGTACGAAAAAATTTGTTTTAGAGAAAATTTTCGAAAGATTCTTTTAAAAAAAATTTTGGATAAATTTTCTTTTTATAGAAAATTTTCGATAAATTTTCTTTTTAGAGAAAATTTTCAATAAATTTGCTTTTTATAGAAAATTTTCGATAAATTTCCTATTTATAGAAAATTTTCGGTAAATTTCCTTTTTATAGAAAATTTTCGGTAAATTTCCTTTTTATAGAAAATTTTCGATAAATTTGCTTTTTATAGAAAATTTTCGATAAATTTGCTTTTTATAGAAAATTTTCGATAAATTTGCTTTTTATAGAAAATTTTCGATAAATTTCCTATTTATAGAAAATTTTCGATAAATTTCCTTTTTATAAAAAATTTTCGATAAATTTCCTTTTATAGAAAATTTTCGATAAATTTCCTTTTTATAGAAAATTTTTGATAAATTGTCTTTCGATAAATTTCCTTTTTATAGAACATTTTTGATAAATTTTTTTTATAGAACATTTTCGATACGTTTTTTATGGAACATTTTCGATAAAGTTTATTTTTATACAAAATTTTCGATAAATTTTCTTTTTATACAAAATTTTCGATAAATTTTCTTTTTATAGAAAATTTTCTATAAATCTTCTTTTTATAGAAAATTTTCGATAAATGTTTTTTTTATAGAAAATTTTCGATAAATGTTCTTTTTATAGTAAATTTTCGATAAATTTTCGTTTTATTGAAAATTTTCGATAAATGTTCTTTTTATACAAAATTTTCGATAAATTTCCTTTTTATACAAAATTTTCGATAAATTTCCTTTTTATACAAAATTTTCGATAAAATGTCTTTCGATAAATTTTCTTTTCATAGAACATTTTTGATAAATTTTTTTTATAGACCATTTTCGATACGTTTTTTATGGAACATTTTCGATAAATTTTCTTTTTATAGAAAATTTCCTTTTTATAGAAAATTTTCGATAAATCTTCTTTTTATAGAACATTTTCGATAAATGTTCTTTTTATAGTAAATTTTCGATAAATTTTCTTTTTATTGAAAATTTTCGATAAATTTTCTTTTTATGGAACATTTTCGATAAATTTTCTTTTTATGGAACATTTTCGATAAATTTTCTTTTTACGGAACATTTTCGATAAATTTTCT
Source organism: Lucilia sericata (assembly GCF_015586225.1). Lineage (NCBI taxonomy): Eukaryota > Metazoa > Arthropoda > Insecta > Diptera > Calliphoridae > Lucilia > Lucilia sericata. Next base: position 29,542 of record NW_023994626.1, read on the forward strand.
TCTTATGGAACATTTTCGATAAATTTTCTTTTTATAGAACATTTTCGATAAATTTTCTTTTTATAGAACATTTTCGATAAATTTTCTTTTTATAGAACATTTTCGATAAATTTTCTTTTTATAGAACATTTTCGATAATTTTTCTTTTTATAGAACATTTTTGATAATTTTTCTTTTTATAGAACATAGATAAATTTTCTTTTTATAGCACATTTTCGATAATTTTCTTTTTATAGAACATTTTCGATAAATTTTCTTTTTATAGAAAATTTTCGATAAATGTTCTTTTTATAGAAAATTTTCGAAAAATTTTCTTTTTATAGAACATTTTCCATAAATTTTCTTTTTATATAAAATTTTCGATAAATTTTCTTTTTATAGAAAATATTCGATAAATTTTCTCTTTATAGAAAATTTTCGATAAAATATCTCATTTGCGATAAATTTTCCTTTTATATAAATTTTCTAAATAAATGTTCCTTTTATAGAATTAGAATTTCCGATTATATATAGAAGATTTAAGATTAATTTTTTTATAAAAGATATGTGAACAATTTTTACTTTAAAAAATTAGCGATCAATTTACTCTTTGTAGATTTGAAATAAATTTTCACTTTATAGAAGACTTACGAAGTATAAATTCTTTATATATAGAATAATTGCGATTAATTTTCTCTTAAGGAAGATTTGCGATCAAATTTCTCATTATATTATATGCGATCAATTATCATTTTGTGGAAAATTTGCAATATTTTGTCTCTTTATGTAAAGTTTGCCATTAATTTTCCTTTAATAGGAAATTTGCGAGCAATTGATCAATTGCAAAGGCCACTATCACACTTTAGCCATTTGAAACATATTTTTAAACATTTTTAAACTTTTACTCATTAATCAATTTATATTCTTGTTTAATATATAGCTTTTGGAAAAAAAAAGATTGTTTACTTTAAAATGTGTTTTTTATTTTTTTCTCTTATTTAATAATGATAAAAAGTTAATATTTTTTTACCATTATTGGCTCAGATAAATAAATTGGCATAAGTACGAACACACGCAGCCAATCATATAAATATGATTGGTCTTACACGAATGTTGTTTGTACGTACGACAATATGATGAAATGCATTTATTTATTATTGGAAAACACCATTGATTGAATATGAATGAGTCTATAAGAATATTGATAGGGTAGGGAAGTATAGCGAAGGGGAATGTTCAAAATTTTTTAAAATTATTCGAAATTTATTAAATATGAAAAGTTACTTAGAATGACAAATCCCTTTTGGCCGGTAAATTTTGTTATGAATTTAAAATTCTCATATACGTTTCACATCATCATTCCCCTATTCTGTTAGTCATACAAACAGAATAATGCCAAAATACAATATTTTCGTTGTCATCAACAATGAAGATCAGTTAAACTTTGTGTCATTCATTCGTTTGTATATCTTTTTTTTTGTCCTTTGTTCAATAAACTGTGATGGGACTGCAATATTATTTTGCTTAATTTTTTTTTTCGATTTATACCCTACGGTATTATGTATGTGATTATTTATGATATAAATTAACAGTTTAGGGGAATTTCTTTTGGGATTTGAAATGTTAAACTCTAGCTAAAATGTTGTGCAGAAAAAAAGAAAAAAAAAATAATTTTTAGTCTGATTAAAGATGATTGTTGAAAGCAAAGGGACCAACAGGGAACTAAAGATACTGAAAGTAGTTCTACAGATCTTCCTTCGGAACTAACCTTAACTCAATAGTCTCACCCATATTATTATTATATGTATATCTAATATTTAACCTCCTCCTTTTAAAACATTTTTTTACTAAAACATTTAACTTAACCTTCATTTAAGGTCTGTAAACATGTTCAAGTTTAAACCTTAAATCTCATTATAGGTTATATGGATATCGGCTAAAATCGCCCTTGACCAACAGTACATAAATGTATTTTACTCTTCCCTATTCATTTCATATATTGCAAATATTGTCTTTCTGTCCAAAGTGAGACAGACTACCAGCTTGAAGTGCAATGATTGACAATGACTGACACTTATGGATGTGTAGTAGTCAGTCACTCGGTGGAGGTTTATCATTGTCTTTTGTTTGGCATTGTTCGTTCTATGTACATATTTTAATAAGCCTTGAAATTTCAGTAATACGTTGTAAATATTGTACATATAGTCATATTTATATTCATACATATGTATGTTTTATTTGAACATATTCTCTTATATCCACATATAATTATGACTGCGACATTAAAAAACAACAAAAAAAAAAAAATGAAAATATAATAATTTTCCGCATGCATGAATATGTGATAAATTATTTAAAAAAATACTTTTTTAGTAAAATTTAAAAAGTTACTGTTATCGCATAAAGTTATAATTGTTGAAAACTTTGAACTATGTATTTAAAACAATACCCAAAATCCATAATGAACCGATAACCAATTTTAAATCGAAGCTGATTAATATGTAGGTCTGCTAAGCAATTATAGCGATTTATCGATTTATCATTTCGATATCTGAAATGATTTTCGGTGGATGTTGCTGGAGGAGCTCACAACAGGCCCGATGGAGCCCTACGTATATTTGTGCGCATTTGATGTAAAATCCTTTCTAACTAACTACTAACTAACTAACTAACTAACTAACTAACTACTAACTAACTAACTAACTACTAACTAACTAACTAACTAACTAACTACTAACTAACTAACTAACTAACTAACTACTACTAACTAACTAACTAACTAACTAACTAACTAACTAACTAACTAACTAACTAACTAACTACTAACTAACTAACTAACTAACTAACTAACTAACTAACTAACTAACGAACGAACGAACGAACGAACGAACGAACGAACGACGAACGAACGAACGAACGAACGAACGAACGAACGAACGAACGAACGAACGAACGAACGAACGAACGAACGAACGAACAAAGAAAAACGAACGAACGAACGAACGAAACGAACGAACGAAAACGAACGAACGAACGAACGAACGAACGAACGAAACGAAGAACGAACGAACGAACGAACGAACGAACGAACGAACGAACGAACGAACGAACGAAACGAACGAAGAAACGAAGAACGAACGAACGAACGAACGAACGAACGAACGAACGAACGAACGAACGAAAGAACGAACGAACGAACGAAAACGAACGAACGAACGAACGAACGAACGAACGAACGAACGAACGAACGACGAAAGAACGAACGAACGAACGAACGAACGAACGAACGAACGAGAAACGAACGAAACGAACAACAAGAACGAACGAAACGAACGAACGAACGAACGAACGAACGAAGAACGAACGAACTACTAACTAACTACTAACTAACTAACTAACTAACTAACTAACTAACTAACTAACTAACTAACTAATAACTAACTAACTAACTAACTAACTAACTAACTAACTACTAACTAACTAACTAACTAACTACTAACTAACTAACTAACTAACTAACTAACTAACTAACTAACTAACTAACTACTAACTAACTAACTAACTACTACTAACTAACTAAACTAACTAACTAACTAACTAACTAACTAACTACTAACTAACTAACTAACTAACTACACTAACTACTAACTAACTAACTAACTAACTAACTAACTACTACTAACTAACCAACTAACTAAGGAAATTTTCGATAGCTTTTCTTTTTATAGGAATTTTTCTATAAAATTTTCTTTTTATAGAAAATTTTCGATAAAAATTTTCTTTTTATAGGAAATTATTGATAAATTTTCTTTTATAGGAAATTATTGATAAATTTTCTTTTTATAGGAAATTTTCAATGAATTTTCTTTTTATAAAAAAAAATTTATAGAAAATTTTCGATAAAAATTCTCTTTTTATAGAAAATTTTCTTTTTATAGAGAATTTTCGATAAAAATTTTCTTTTTATAGAAAATTTTCGATAAAAATTTTCTTTTTATAGACAATTTTCTATAAAAATTTTCTTTTTATTTCTTTTTATATGAAATTTTCAATGAATTTTCTTTTTATAGGAAATGTTCGATAACTTTTCTTTTTATAGGAAATTTTCGATAACTATTCTTTTTTTATAGGAAATTTTTGATAAAGTTTTTAACTGAGGAAAATTTTCTCTTCAGAAAAATCGAAAATTTGTCTATAGAAATGTTTTCCGCTCATGCGTGTAAAGAGCTCTTCTCAAAGGACTAAGACTAGTACAAAACTAATGCAAATATATGGAAAAACAAATAGGAAGTTATGGTCCGTCGTGGCCGACCTTATTATATAAATAAAATGTGATTTATCATTCATAATAAAGCATTTATGTTGAATTGCACCGATATATTTAAGCAAAAGATTGATGAAAAACGAATTTTCTGAAAGAGGTTTTAAAATATGGATCAAGCTTTATAAAATTTAGCGGATAGATTTATGTTTACATTAAATGTATCGATGTAAGTCTCTTTAAGCAAATTGTGGTGGTTTAAGAGAATTTCTGATGGGGGGTCAAACGAATCCCGATCATTACAAAATTCGGAAAGGTCATCAAGGGTAGTATAAAACTTAGTTGAGCTTCTTTTTGTCCAGATACGAGTATATATAATATAACTATAAGCTAAAAAGATCAAATCGGAGGGTCCGATTGGATGAGGATCAGGAGAAATATTAGACCAATCAATAGGGTTCTTCCTTGGGCAAAATTATTACGCGTACCAAATTTCATTGAATTATCTTTAAAATTGCGACCTGTATTTTAATTACAGTGGTGTCGGGTATACATCCATACATGTATTACATCAGACTAAACCCAAAACTACGCCCTTGCTAAAATTATTATCCGCAACATGGTTCTAGTACATAGAAAGTAATGTTGTTTTCATAAACATAAACATGATCCATGCCTGCATTACACACGACTACTTATGGGATCATGTACTCCAATAATGTATACTTGAGAGTAGTTTTGGGAATTACCTAAAGCTAACAAATTAGATTCATATCATTAAGAAATTAATAAAGAAAGGTAATATGAGTAGACTTTTGAATGATGCGATCAGTGATGCCAAGTGTAGGGATTTTTCCCTTTTTGTAGGGATTTTTTTCAAAAATTTCACGTGTAGGGAAAAAGGGAAAGATTTCTTACTATTGTCAAATTGTAGGGATTTTTCAATTTCATAGTTTTTAACAACTAAAAATATTCTCTTTCATGTATTAAACTTTTAAATTAAAAATGAAATCAGTTTTAAGTGTATCGTTAGTAAAAATTCCGCTTGTAATTTCTACAATATATGTACCTACATATCGCTACAAGACTGGCATAATCCAAAATTCGGCTTTCTTGAACTAAGGTCTTCAAAACATGCGACATACTAAAATCTTTCATATAGATTTATGAAATTTCAAATATGTTTATTATTTTCGATGTGAAATCGATTTTTTGTAAACGTAAAAACTAAAACCCACGTTTTTGTGAATATTAGACAACTAAAAATTTAATTTCAATTTAGATGAGAAACATATTAACCTCAACTATCTGAATCTGGATTTTTAAAACCCCTTGATTTGTTTAAAGGTTATTAAAAAAATAGTTAAATGTCATTAAATATTCATATCCATTTTTCTTGAAACGACTTTTTGGATTATGCCAATCCTGTAGGGCGATTTATTCTGACTCCTTATAGATAGAGTAGTCGGGGGCTTAATGCAGTAACTCAGGATTGAAAAAATGAATTTAATGTTCTGAAAATTTATAAAAGTAAACCGCAAAAAGTAAACGCAAAAGTAAACCTTATTTAAAATAATTATTTTATGAAAATTTTTTTTGTTGGAGGCACATAAAATAAATTTTTATCACGATTCGATATACTGCCATAAATCTTTCAATTGTTTTTTTTTTAATCTTAACTGAAGAGTCAGGGTTGGAAGATTTGTATGATGTAAAATTGAAAGAAAAAAAATTAAAATTTAAATTCTAGAAATTTCATTCCTAAAAATTAAAAAAAAATACATACATATGTATATGTATATTATAAAACGGAGCTAATATTTTAGTTTTTGATGTTATTTTTGTATTTTTTTAAGATAAACTTTGAAAAAAATTGGAAAAAGTAGTGTAGGGAAAAATGTAGGGAAAATAAAAAGTGGGTGTAGGGAAAAAAGGGATTTTTTCTCATAAGCGTAGGGATTTCTGAAAAAAATCTCCTGGCATCACTGGATGCGATTGATATGGGTAATCTCAAAACACAACTTTATATCTTTCTTCCGTTGGCATTATTGGCTAGAAACCCGTGCTTAAACTGACCTTGGAAAAAATTCGTTCAAAAGACATTTAGTTATAACACAATTCTACATATCCTAGGAATCGGTTTAATATATAACAACTTTCCTTATATTTCTCTACTCAACTTTTCACCTAATTTTCTTTGACCTTAACACCCTAACCGAACCATTTTCTCTCAATTACTACTGTGAGATTTAATTATTATTATTATTTTTTTTTTTGTATGGATAAACTAGAGTTGTAAATTCATTTAACTACTCTAAAAAAAACAAACAAAAGCAACAAGATTTTTCCATTATTATTGTTATGTACTTAATTCTCTTATTGTTTATGTTTTTTTTTTTTTTGGCTATTGTTTGTTGTAGTGAAAAGTTGTTGTTTTGTATTTTTCTGAATTTGTTGTTATTTATTATAGTAATTCGTATAATTACTGAAAAGTGCTTTTGATACCATTGTTCATTCGTTTTTTGTTTTGTTACATTTTACTGGTATTTGTTTTGGTCTGTTTGTTCTTGTTTTATTACAAAAAAAAAAAAAAAAAGAAATAATTAAAATTACTTATAAAATTTTTTTTAAAGTTTTGTTTATTTGAGAATTAAAAAGAGAAATATTTGCAAGGGGTTAGATGAATATATTAAACAAGGTACATTTCTAAAAAGGCCTTTAAATGCCTAAGTTGGAAGTTAAAATGCTGCTAAAATGAACGGGTTAATTATAATGCCGATTTTAAATCAGTTTTTTAGCTCTAAAAGGTATGGAGTAGATTAGGAGCTTATATTTCTCTTAGGACTATTAACTAAGTGATTAGTCTATTGAATACGCTACGGACTAGATAATTAACTAATCTATGAACTAGATTATTAACTAGTTTTTAGACTAGTTCATTTACTAGTTTATGAAAGAGTCTATTGGCTAGTCTGTATATTAGTCTTCGGACTAGTATATGGACTACTCTATGAACCAGTCTATTGTTTAACCTATGTACCAGTCTATTGAAAAGTCTATGAACCAGCCTATTGATTAGTCTATGGACCAGCCTATTGATTAGTCTATGGACCAGCCTATTGACAAGTCTATAGACTAATCTATTGACTAGATCAGTCAATTGACCAACATACTATGGACCAGTCTATTGACTAGTCTTTTGACTAGTCTATGAACTTGTCTATTGACTAGTCTTTTGACTAGTCTATTGACTAGTCTTTGACTAGTCTATTGAACAGTCCATGAACTAGTCTATGGACCAGTCTATTGACTATTCTATGGACCATTCAATGGACCAATCTATTTACTAGTCTATTGAGTAGTGTATGGACCAGTCTATGGACCAATCTGTTCACCAGTCCACTGACTAGTTTATTGACTGGTCTATGGACCAGCCTATTGATAAGTCTATGGACCAGTTTATTGACTGGTCTATGGACTAGTCTATGGACCAATCTATTGACTAGACTATGGACAAGTCTATGAACCAGTATATTGACTAGTCTATGTATGAGTCTACTGACTGGTCTATGGATTATCTATTGATTAGTCTTTAGACTAATTTATTGACTAGTCTATGGATTATTCTATTTACTAATCTACTCGTCTATTGACTAGTCTTTTGACTAGTCTATGGACTAGTCTCTGGACCAGTCTATTGAACAGTCCATGAACTAGTCTATGGACCAGTCTATTGACTATTCTATGGACCACTCATTGGACCAATCTATTTACTAGTCTATTGAGTAGTGTATGGACCAGTCTATTGACTAGTCTATGGACCAATATATTCACCAGTCCACTGACTAGTTTATTGACTGGTCTATGGACCAGTCTATTGATAAGTCTATGGACCAGTTTATTGACTGGTCTATAGACTAGTCTATGGACCAATCTATTGACTAGACTATGGACAAGTCTATGGACCAGTCTTTTGACTAGTCTATGTATGAGTCTACTGACTGGTCTATGGATTATCTATTGATTAGTCTTTGGACCAGTTTATTGACTAGTCTATGGATTACTCTATTTACTAATCTATTGACTGGGCTCTTGACTAGTTTATTCACTGGTCCATTCCCAAGTCTATTTTAAGTAATCGTGGTATTTAATGCCAAGTCTTTTAAAGCAAAAAAGTACTAAAAAAATACCGTATTACTAAATTTTCCAACCCTGATTTAATTCATAATTGAAAAAAATTTTGCCCTTTACTGTATTTTTTTTGCAGGGAAATCACAAGTTTAAATAACATAATAATACTCGTGTAAATAAAATACAAGAGTTTAATACTTTTTTTCAGTTTTGGTACGCTTTAACCGTATAAAGTACTTTCAACTTGTTTTTATTTGTCTTGGAAAGATTTAAAACTTTTTTTTTCCACAAAGTGAACAAAAAGAAGAGGAACGAAAAACCAACAGCAAATAAAAATTGTGTAACTTTCTCTAGGAAGGTCAAAACGTTGAAAGCACAGTTCATCCAAGTCTGCTACTGTACGTACTTCTACTGTTAGTGGTACAAGTACAAGATGATTTTTGTTTAAATGACCTCGATTTGCAAAAAAAAAAGAAGTGGGAAAAAAGTTTAAACAGAAAAAAACATACATTTAAACATTGTAACGTACACATACATTTCAATTAGACCAAAGACCACCACCAGCACCACAACCATATGGTTGATGAGAAGACCGACTGGCCTCTACCATGAATATGCTGTTTATGAAAAAGAGTAAGTCTTCCTCTTCTTAAGCTATGAAGAAGAAAAAAATTTATAAACTCATTATACTCCAGCAGAATAAGGTCATTTATAAAAGTCGGGAAAATTTAATTTTAAAAGTTAAAACTTTTTTTGGGAATTAAAAATATGAAAAGAAATTGGTAGTTTGGGTTTAAAATTTCAATTAAATCTTAATTTGACGTTTATTACAATTTTCAATTTAGTTTCTTCTTATTTTTGTAAACTATTAGCTGGTGTTAATAGTATTATTAATAGTAAGTAGTTTGGCTTATTGTCGGTAAATTATGTGAATGAGGTTAAAAGTGTTGTTACCAAAAAAAAAAAAGATGAAAAATTGTAACAAAAAAAACTTTTAAAGAAAAAGAAAAATACATAATAACAAAAATATTTTATTATAACAACTTACATGACAGCGCATTTTATAAAGTAAGTAAATAGTATACAATTGGAGTCAACCTAAAGTGGAAATTTACTTTATCGTTTTTCTAATAGACCCCCTACAAAATCTTTTTCAGCATAAGCCAATCATTTCACTTTTGTATTTATCTTGAACAAAAAATTTTTTGTAACTAATTCTATAGTCTAGTCTAGTAGTCTAGTCCTATAGTCTAGTCTATAGTCTAGTCTATAGTCTAGTCTATAGTCTAGTCTATAGTCAGTCTATAGTCTAGTCTATAGTCTAGTCTATAGTCTAGTCTTAGTATAGTCATAGTCAGTCTATATCTAGTCTATGGCTAGTCTATAGTCTAGTTTATATCTAGTCTATAGTCTAGTCTATAGTCTAGTCTATAGTCTAGTCTATAGTCTAGTCTTATAAGTCTAGTCTATAGTCTAGTCTATAGTCTAGTCTATAGTCTAGTCTATAGTCTAGTCTATAGTCTAGTCTATATCTAGTCTATAGTCTAGTCTATAGTCTAGTCTATAGTCTAGTCTATAGTCTAGTCTATAGTCTAGTCTATAGTCTAGTCTATAGTCTAGTCTATAGTCTAGTCTATAGTCTAGTCTATAGTCTAGTCTATAGTCTAGTCTATAGTCTAGTCTATAGTCTAGTCTATAGTCTAGTCTATAGTCTAGTCTATAGTCTAGTCTATAGTCTAGTCTATAGTCTATTCTATAGTCTAGTCTAAGTCTAGTCTATAGTCTAGTCTATAGTCTAGTCTATAGTCTAGTCTATAGTCTAGTCTATAGTCTAGTCTATAGTCTAGTCTATAGTCTAGTCTATAGTCTAGTCTATAGTCTAGTCTATAGTCTAGTCTATAGTCTAGTCTATAGTCTAGTCTATAGTCTAGTCTATAGTCTAGTCTATAGTCTAGTCTAGTCTATAGTCTAGTCTATAGTCTAGTCTATAGTCTAGTCTATAGTCTAGTCTATAGTCTAGTCTATAGTCTAGTCTATAGTCTAGTCTATAGTCAAGTCTATAGTCTAGTCTATAGTCTAGTCTATAGTCAAGTCTATAGTCTAGTCTATAGTCTAGTCTATAGTCTTGTCTATAGTCTAGTCTAGTAGTCTATAGTCTTGTCTATAGTCTAGTCTATAGTCTAGTCTATAGTCTAGTCTATAGTCTAGTCTATAGTCTAGTCTATAGTCTAGTCTATAGTCTAGTCTATAGTCTAGTCTATAGTCTAGTCTATAGCCTAGTCTATAGTCTAGTCTATAGCCTAGTCTATAGTCTAGTCTATAGTCTAGTCTATAGCCTAGTCTATAGTCTAGTCTATAGTCTAGTCTATAGTCTAGTCTATAGTCTAGTCTATAGTCTAGTCTATAGTCTAGTCTATAGTCTAGTCTATAGTCTAGTCTATAGTCTAGTCTATAGTCTAGTCTATAGTCTAGTCTATAGTCTAGTCTATAGTCTAGTCTATAGTCTAGTCTATAGTCTAGTCTATAGTCTAGTCTATAATCTAGTCTATAGTCTAGTCTATAGTCTAGTCTATAGTCTAGTCTATAGTCTAGTCTATAGTCTGGTCTATAGTCTAGTCTATAGTCTAGTCTATAGTCTAGTCTATAGTCTAGTCTATAGTCTAGTCTATAGTCTAGTCTATAGTCTAGTCTATAGTCTAGTCTATAGTCTAGTCTATAGTCTAGTCTATAGTCTAGTCTATAGTCTAGTCTATAGTCTAGTCTATAGTCTAGTCTATAGTCTAGTCTATAGTCTAGTCTATAGTCTAGTCTATAGTCTAGTCTATAGTCTAGTCTATAGTCTAGTCTATAGTCTAGTCTATAGTCTAGTCTAGTCTATAGTCTAGTCTATAGTCTAGTCTATAGTCTAGTCTATAGTCTAGTCTAGTCTATAGTCTAGTCTATAGTCTAGTCTATAGTCTAGTCTATAGTCTAGTCTATAGTCTAGTCTATAGTCTAGTCTATAGTCTAGTCTATAGTCTAGTCTAGTCTAGTCTATAGTCTAGTCTAGTTCTATAGTCCGAGTCTATAGTCTAGTCTATAGTCTAGTCTATAGTCTAGTCTATAGTCTAGTCTAGTCTATAGTCAAGTCTATAGTCTAGTCTATAGTCTAGTCTATAGTCTAGTTTATAGTCTATTCTATAGTCTAGTGTATAATCTAGTCTATAGTCTAGTCTATAGTCTAGTCTATGTTTATGTATTAACGTTACCCAAACTTAATTTTATTCCAAAAGTCGAAATTCTTTTCAAAATCGGGCAAAGTTAAAACCGCTGCTGTTTTGTTTGATGTCCTCTAAAACCAGTCAGTACTAAAAACGACTATATTCTTTCCGGACTTTATTACTTTATTCTCGTCATTTATCTATATAAATTAGAAACTGTTTTCAAGTTCAAATTCCTTTAAATGTAACAACCCCACAGCAAAAACTCAAAATACCCCCTTCCCTTCTCCTTGCCTTAAAGTAACGTATAAAAAATTAAAATGGCAAGCCGGTTTATTATTTTTTTTAGTATTTTGTTGTATTCTTCATTTCTTTTCTACTCTCATTGTTATTGTTCTTCTTCTTTCTCAATGCTTTTTGCATGATACCTTTTGTTGTACTTACAGTGAAGAGAACATGATACAGCAGAAACTAACTACCGTTAGTTAATTCTATACTAAATGATTTATAAACAACAATAAAAAGGTAAATAATAAATATAAACAATTTTATGTGATTTTGATTTTTGCATAAAAAATTACGACTATTATTTAAAACAAAAATAGAAGCGATGAAATATTTATAAAAAGTAAAAAAAATATAAAAAAATGTTAAAATGTGCATGACTAACCACAATTTGTTGTTATTATTGTTGTTGATTAATTTTTTTTTGTATTTCTCGCAGAATATATTATTTCATCTTTAGCTTCGGCTTCGTCTCTTTTTTTTTTTTTAAACTTTTGTTAGGTTTTGTTTTTGTTATTGTGTTTTTAAGCAAATTGTTATCACCTTTTTAATAAATTGTTTTTTATTTTAAATATTTATTTTTTTAACAAAAAATTATAATAATAAAAAAACCACAAAAACACACAATAAAAGCACTCAATCACAGCTTATTAAATTTGTATTATAATTGGGAAAAATAATATTTGATTTGTTGTTAATTTGTAAATTTGTTTATTTATTGGGGGTTTTAAGTCTAGTTCTATTAAATTTCTTTATTTTTATTAAATTATTTTTAATTTTAATTAATTTTTATATATTTTTTTCTAAAATTATTTACTTTTTATTCTTTCTTTGTTTAGTTTTAAGAACCGTTTCGTATCGCATTTTCAACAAGACTAAACACGTTTTATTTCTTTTTTGTTTTGTTCAAAGTTATTGTTGCCATTATTATTGTTGTTGCTGTTGTTGTTGGTCATACATATGAGTACACTTACTTTACATACATACAAACATATGATTGTACATAAATGTTTGTAATAATGTTAATGTTGTTGCAGGTTTAAATACCCTTCACCTTCGTGAGAAGGGTAAATATAAGTTTAGCGTTCCGTTTGTAATTTCCACTATATAAATTTTTCTGATCCTAGTCAATCTAGCGATGTTCGTCTGATTCTCTCTTTCAGTTTGTCCCTGTGTTTTTTGAAAACAATTTTCTGAAGACCCCAGATATCTTCAGGATTTAAACCATAAATATGTGAAATAGGTGAAGGGTACATAAAATTCGACCTATCCGAATTTAGCACTGTTATTTGTTTTTTTTTTCTACAACGCCAACAATAAACAAACCAACAATAAAACAGGCTTTTTAGCCTTTAACAAGCAACAACCATCCAACCAACAAACATTGCATTTATTGCAATTATTTGTAAGTCCAGAAAAAAAAAAGAGAGAGAGAGAAAGGGAGCAAAAGAGTGTGATATATGGGGAGAGTGTGTGCACAAATGAGGGTCGGTCTCCCCTGTAGAAATCTGTTATCAACTGTTCACTTGAATGCATTTAAAAACGTAGTTACTACTTATGTTTTGAGATAATGATAATACTGCAATAAATTTGTGCGTTTACACTTCGATGCCTTATTTTTTCATATTCTGGCTGAACCAGAACTTTATTATATCAGTAATCGGATCAGAACGTTACGGAATGTTTCGCATTATCGATATTAATCCAATATTTAGAAGTATTAGAATGATTTACGTATAAATTCCTTGGGTCAATTATAAATCAAAGTGAAAATTGAAAGAAAATGGAGGAACAACTGTACATATATCAGACCTGGTCCAGATTGCTGAAATCTCCAAGTGTAATGTGCGAACTCTGGCAAAGGCCTCTGAGCTGAATGCCACAACTAACAAAACGGACAACCCGTGTTTGGCAGATGGTGCTACTACCGCGATCGGTAGACTCACTAGACAAGTGCCCAATGTGCTTTTTGTGGGTATACTCCGTATTGACCTAACTCCATGATGGTCTTTTTAATCACAGGCTAGAGACTCACCCCTCGACTTTTGGCGATTTGAAAATTTTTTTACATGACGGTTACCGAACCTTCTAACATCTGATCGAACATAGCCGGACAAAGGAGAGGAAATTAATCGGTAACAGAAAGTCCAACGTCATTCAAAATTTATCTATAAAAGAAAGACCAAGATCATTCAAAACCTTCAGTATAATCAAATCCAATTCTAAATCCACGAACCCTGCGCGCAATTGACTCCCGTTGTACCAGATAAAAATGGGTTTCTGGTCAAACCGCAGGACAAATAACATCCAGGGGGTCCTTAGACTTGTCCAGTTTATAGACCGGGTATTCTTGAGTTACTGGTAAAGATGTGCTACCAGTAACTCAAGGGATGAGCTACCAGTAACCCGGGATTGCAATAACAATAAAGTGATGGAACTATTCACTAAAATAACGTACTAGGCAAGACAAGAATGTCGAAGTACTTAACGTGAACACCTGCCTAGGCCGCCTAATTTCACGGTGGCAAATTTTGGACATGGTTTTGCCGGTAAATGTATAAGCACTTTGCTCAAGTACTCGAGCTATTTAATATCTGACCGTTGCTTTTCTTCCGAGATGCAAAAACATCACTTCCTTTAACCACGCAGATGGGATGACCTTTGTCGAGGTCAAAACAGCCGAGGACTTTGTTTTTACTCACAGAGAACACACTGTGGTAAATCTGGTATGAACAGAGTTCCCCTGAACATCCTGGACAATAGAGGAAAATTCAATGGTATAAGACACCTTTCATCCATTACCATTCAACCCAGCACACTCTCATAGAGAACAACATACTACACACTCACTCTAAGTATACGGGTGGGTAAGTTCTGTATACATTACATCCATCCTGTATCATAACACCAACTCAAGTTCCACAGTTGAATTTGGGTTTAAACCACAGCCACCACGTGCACCTCGAAGGGACCTCTCTAATAACCTACACAGGACAAGGACTGAAAGTATTAAAACATAAGATTCTCCTCACTACAAAAAGCGATAAATAGAGAATTGGCGGAGGGCTTGAGAATATTTAATGATAAGAATAATTGCTATGTCGAACAGGTAGGTTTCTCTTAATTCTTATCTTCGCCAGACTATATTCTGGACTATAGAATAGATTATAGTCTGGACTATAGAATAGATTATAGTCTGGACTATAGAACAGAATAGAATATAGTCTGTACCACAGAACAGACTATAGTCTGCAGTATAATCTGTACTATAGAATAGACTATAGTATGGACTATAGAATGGACTATAGTCTTGGCTATAGAATAGACTATACTCTGGGCTATAGAATAGACTATAGTCTCGACTATAGAATAGACTATAGAATAGACTATAGTCTCGACTATAGAATATACTATAGTCTGGACTATAGAATATATTATAGTCTGGACTATAGAATACACTATAGTCTGGATTATAGAATATACTATAGATTGGACTATAGAATACACTATAGCCTGGACTGTAGTCTGGACTATAGAATATACTATAGTCAGGACTATAGAATATATTATATTCTGGACTATAGAATAGACTATAGTCTGGACTATAGAATATACTATAGTCTGGACTATAGAATATACTATAGTATGACTATAGAATAGACTATAGTCTGGACTATAGAATAGACTATAGTCTGGACTATAGAATAGACTATAGTCTGGACTATAGAATAGACTATAGTCTGGACTATAAAATAGACTATAGTCTGGACTATAGAATAGACTATAGTCTGGACTATAGAATAGACTATAGTCTGGACTATAGAATAGACTATAGTCTGGGCTATAGAATATACTATAGTCTAGGCTATAGAATATACTATAGTCTGGGCTATAGAATATACTATAGTCTGGGCTATAGAATATACTATAGTCTGGGCTATAGAATAGACACTAGTCTGAACTGTAGAATAGACAATTAGGACAATCGAAGCATTGGACAAAGATTTTATTAATTATCACACACGGATAGGCTTAGGCAAAATCTTATTTCTGGATGTGATCCGACCATATCTGGTGACAAGTTAACGCACTCGATATGGATAAAAATCGCGATATAAATTCTATCGAATGCCGTATTTTTGTTTTAATTAATACTGCCGTTGACTCAAGTAGCTAACAGAAATTTTAGTAGTTTTTGACTTAGTTTATAAGAAGTAACCCTCGTATAGATGTATATTTACCTTTTTATTTTTAACATGATTATCTATTAATATGAACACACATACAAAGCTATATACATATATAGTATGTATTTTGCTTTTAGCAGCTTAAGAGGTGTTAAAGCTCTAATCCGAAGTCAAGCGTGAACCATTGTATTTTTTTTTTCAATTTTATAAAAATAAAACAGCATTTATTTATTAAATAAAAAACAAGAGACACTTTTTAATTTTAAGAGTAAATAAGAGTGCAAATATTTATATTTTTATTTGTTCTCGTGCAATGAGTAAACAATGATCGGAGCTGAGAATAAAAAAGAATCTGGCGAATGTACTTGAAAATTAAACGATTACTATTAGAATAGCCAGTTTAAAAAGAGAAGGGAGGGTATTTAAAATAAAAAAAAAATTAAATTAAAATAATAATTAAAACCGGGTAACCGACTATTAGATCGAAAATAAATCGAAAATACGATGGAAAATGTCGTTAAATGTAGAATATTACAAATACTATATTAACCTTTGAACACCCAAAACTCATTCTCATCATTAGAAAGCAGGATTTTAATAAAATATCAAAAAGCATCTGAATTGCATTGCATAAAACCCCCGTTAAACTAACCACAGGTGTCTAAACCAAAAATTATTCACACCGCTAACAATAGCACGATAACTAAAAGTAATAATAATAAAAAAAAATTCTCTAAACTAAACATTTGTTAAAGTGTGGCATACAGCTCCCAAAAAAAAATAATAACACATAAATACACATAAATTTGTACCACATTTACAAGTACAAAATAATTCAAATTTTCAACATCGTTAGTAACTACAATCTGAGATTTGAAACAAAAAAATCGCAAACTGCACATGACTGACAGACAAATAAATGAGGAGTGTATAAATTGTGCATTGAAACCAATAGCAAATTTTTAAATTTATATAGACAACAACTGACAGCTGCACTGATTTGACAGTTTGATATCGGAAATGTTGTTAAAAATGTTAGATTTTTTCTAGCTAAATGGATATTTTGAAATTTCAATTGTTTTAACGAAATTTGTTTAGCCAACGTGTTAAAATAAACAAAATTTATGTAATTGTGCTAAGTGATTGGAGGTAAATGTCAAAAATTTTTTTTTAACAACTGGTTTAAGAAACGAGATTTGAAGATATTATATTTTAGTATTAATTATAAATAGTTTATTTTAATTTAACGATATATTACACACATCATTGTTTGAGACTTTGAAGTTAAAGGACCTATCTGAGCCTTAACATGCCTTGAACTGAACAGAACATGAACCAAAATTGAACTCGAACTGAACTAGAACTGAACTAGAACTGCACTATAACTGAACTAGAACTGAACTAGAACTGAACTAGAACTGAACTAGAACTGAACTAGAACTAAACTAGAACTGAACTAGAACTGAACTAGAACTGAACTAGAACTGAACTAGAACTGAACTAGAACTGAACTAGAACTGAACTAGAACTGAACTAGAACTGAACTAGAACTGAACTAGAACTGAACTAGAACTGAACTAGAACTGAACTAGAACTGAACTAGAACTGAACTAGAACTGAACTAGAACTGAACTAGAACTGAACTAGAACTGAACTAGAACTGAACTAGAACTGACTAGAACTGAATAGAATGACTAGAACTGAACTAGAACTGAACTAGAACTGAACTAGAACTGAACTAGAACTGAACTAGAACTGAACTAGAACTGAACTAGAACTGAACTAGAACTGAACTAGAACTGAACTAGAACTGAACTAGAACTGAACTAGAACTGAACTAGAACTGAACTAGAACTGAACTAGAACTGAACTAGAACTGAACTAGAACTGAACTAGAACTGAACTAGAACTGAACTAGAACTGAACTAGAACTGAACTAGAACTGAACTAGAACTGAACTAGAACTGAACTAGAACTGAACTAGAACTGAACTAGAACTGAACTAGAACTGAACTAGAACTGAACTAGAACTGAACTAGAACTGACTAGAACTGAACTAAACTGAACTAGAACTGAACTAGAACTGAACTAGAACTGAACTAGAACTGAACTAGAACTGAACTAGAACTGAACTAGAACTGAACTAGAACTGAACTAGAACTGAACTAGAACTGACTAGAACGAACTAGAACTGAACTAGAACTGAACTAGAACTGAACTAGAACTGAACTAGAACTGAACTAGAACTGAACTAGAACTGAACTAGAACTGAACTAGAACTGAACTAGAACTGAACTAACGAACTAGAACTGACTAGAACTGAACTAGAACTGAACTAGAACTGAACTAGAACTGACTAGAACTGAACTAGAACTGAACTAGAACTGAACTAGAACTGAACTAGACTGAACTAGAACTGAACTAGAACTGAACTAGAACTGAACTAGAACTGAACTAGAACTGAACTAGAACTGAACTAGAACTGACTAGAACTAGAACTGAACTAGACTAGAACTGAACTAGAACTGAAATAGAACTGAACTAGAACTGAACTAGAACTGAACTAGAACTGAACTAGGACTGAACTAGGACTGAACTAGAACTGAACTAGAACTGAACTAGAACTGAACTAGAACTGAACTAGAACTGAACTAGAACTGAACTAGAACTGAACTAGAACTGAACTAGAACTGAACTAGAACTGAACTAGAACTGAACTAGAACTGAACTAGAACTGAACTAGAACTGGACTAGAATTGAACAAGATTTCTTTGTTTGTAGCGACGATATATTTATGTATATGGGTAATGGGACTTGTTTTATAAGAAAGATAACTGTGAAAATACTGGTCGTCAGAATAAAATGTTGGTCAAATACCATAGAAATCAGATATGACAAGATTCAAAACAAAACTTGTGTTCATCCCAATATCTGATCGCTACCAGCCCATGCTGTCTATATAAGCCGACGACTGTTTAAACTAATTTTTAACTTTTCTTTAATTTTCATGAAATACTTAACAAATTTTATTTCTTTGCTCAAAAAACTCATAAAAAAGTTTTGACATTTTAATCTTTTGAAGATTTGTTCCAAATAATTTTCCACTACTTGAAGAAAATATCTTCATTTCATAGTTTTAGAGAATTTTAGTTTTCAAGGAAGAAGATCCTTTGTTCTTTTCTTTTCTATTGATATTTATTAAGGTCATACATTTTAACAAACCCTGGCCAGTGTATGACTTTAGAAAGAATCTTTTGTGAAAATAGTTTTAAGATAATTATGTTCATTTTTTCTCATAGTTTCTATTCTTTTATAGAGTGTCCATGTATATATGAGTTTAAATTCCCATAAAATCTTGTGAGTCTTAAGTGTTTGTCATAATTTTCCTTTTTAAAGTACTTTTGTAGGAAATATTATAATAGAGCGTAGAGAAATAAAAAAATCGCCAGTGCTTAAAACCCCTCGAACATGCAACATCCTTAGGAAATATTCCACCTTGTGTCATGAGCTTTTTTATAATTATTATTTCCATGTTCATACACACAAAAGTAGAGGGAAATGTGGTGTCCTTAAATAAATAACAAAAACAAAAAAGCAAAAAAAATCTACAAGAAATATGTTCATAATAAAAAGAATATGAAAATTATACTCGAGATACTTAATATTATTATGATGTTGCGAATAGTTTTTTGAAATTATTTTTATTTTAGGGGAAAAAAATCTAATGCCAAGTCATTAAAAAACCACAATAGTGTAATTTATAGTTTATTTCTCTTTTTGTGGAATGTTTTTGAGTTGGAAAAGCTAAAGTGGTTTTATAATCAAGTACATTACAAGTAATAAAAATGTTTGTGGTGGTTGTCTTTTGTTTTTGGGGAAATAAAGAAAGTTTATATTCCTTCATTTAAATGGTTAAAAATATATTAAAGACTGCCTCGAATTCTTCTGCACACTTAATCGGAGCGTTCGTTTAATTTAGCTACCAATAGGTAAAAAGTCTATTCTTTGTTTGTCCTTCTTTCGTTTCGCTCGAAAATTTTTCTTATAATTTTTAAAATGTCTCGTTTTGGAAATGAGTAGTAGAATGCATGATCGAAAGAAGACATGATTGGTCGAGATTTCTTTGTTTGTAGCGTGTGTGTATACCGACCGTCTCAGATGTCTTGTCATTAACTCTTTCACGTATACGGGACACCGGTGTCCAAAGATTTTTTCTCAATATTTCTCAATTTAGAGCGTAACTTTGAGTTCACAGCTACAGTAAATGGTTATTTCCAAAGAAAATCAAGTTATTTTTCATCAAAAATTATCAATATACATCAAAAGAAAGTGTGTGGTGAAGAGATATAAATAAAAAGTCCAGCGGTATAGTTTTGTGCATGAAAGGGTTAAATGAGCAATTTGGTACTTGTGTGAAAGCTATTTTGAACTCTAAGGAATCACGTATAATAGTTCCGAGGGAAAGTTTTCCAATCATTTCGGTTAAAGGATCATGAGTCTTTATAATTAAGATCATATGATAATTTTATCTATCTATCTATTTATATATATATATCTATCTATCTATCTATCTATCTATCTATCTATCTATCTATCTATCTATCTATCTATCTATCTATCTATCTATCTATCTATCTATCTATCTATCTATCTATCTATCTATCTATCTATCTATCTATCTATCTATCTATCTATCTATCTATCTATCTATCTATCTATCTATCTATCTATCTATCTATCTATCTATCTATCTATCTATCTATCTATCTATCTATCTATCTATCTATCTATCTATCTATCTATCTATCTATCTATCTATCTATCTATCTATCTATCTATCTATCTATCTATCTATCTATCTATCTATCTATCTATCTATCTATCTATCTATCTATCTATCTATCTATCTATCTATCTATCTATCTATCTATCTATCTATCTATCTATCTATCTATCTATCTATCTATCTATCTATCTATCTATCTATCTATCTATCTATCTATCTATCTATCTATCTATCTATCTATCTATCTATCTATCTATCTATCTATCTATCTATCTATCTATCTATCTATCTATCTATCTATCTATCTATCTATCTATCTATCTATCTATCTATCTATCTAATCTATCTATCTATCTATCTATCTATCTATCTATCTATCTATCTATCTATCTATCTATCTATCTATCTATCTATCTATCTATCTATCTATCTATCTATCTATCTATCTATCTATCTATCTATCTATCTATCTATCTATCTATCTATCTATCTATCTATCTATCTATCTATCTATCTATCTATCTATCTATCTATCTATCTATCTATCTATCTATCTATCTATCTATCTATCTATCTATCTATCTATCTATCTATCTATCTATCTATCTATCTATCTATCTATCTATCTATCTATCTATCTATCTATCTATTCTATCTATCTATCTATCTATCTATCTATCTATCTATCTATCTATCTATCTATCTATCTATCTATCTATCTATCTATCTATCTATCTATCTATCTATCTATCTATCTATCTGCCTATGTTTGATCTCGGGTAATTTTCGTAATTTTAAGCTGATTACGGGAAAAATTGTAAATGAAAATGATTTTTAATGGCTTGAGAGGATCCATTTCAGATTTTTTAGATTATATGTATATGCGCCTTATAATGAAGTAAAAGTCGTTTGTTGACCAGGAATACTCTAACAAAAATGTAATTCCATTTTTTTCCATTAACTTTTTAATACTTTTCTAAAAAGTTTATTAAACAGCAAATTAAATTTATTGCCTTTTATTTAATAAAAACTAAATTTTTATGATATTTTATATGCTTTCCAGGAATTTACATGCTTATGCATTGTAAATTTCATCCATACATATTTATATATCTAGTGTACAAGTATAATCTTACCATTATAAATATGTAGTTACCATTAGGACACTACAATGGCAAATAATTTACGTTTCATACCTGCAATGAAAAAACGAAAAGAAAAAAAATTTATAATAAAAAAGTTGTTAGAAATAAAAAAAAAAAAATATATAAAAGAGACCAGCAGATATTAGAATACAAGCATTGTAACATATGTACATACATATAAAAAACTGCTAGGACTTGTAATAAATATTTAATAACATAAATGAAGATAATCAAAGTGTAGAGGAAGAGAAGGTGTTAGATAAATACTCAATAAGCAATTGTAATATGATATCAAAGGTATTTAGTAATAATAAATTATTAAAAAATGTGCATATGACGAAGTTCAGAAAAAGAACTTCTTTTTTTATTTTTTGGTTAAACATAGACAAGAATCAAGTGTATTCGTTTTGTGATATATGTGTACAATATTCAGGGACATTTGGTTTTATTTTGGTTTTCTAGGTTCATTAAGAAGAAAAACTAAAAGTATCCATTTTCCCTGTTGCATATTCTCTAAAGCTTTAATTGGAAACGCCACCACAAACACTCTATAAATATTAAAATTATCCAAAGTATTATGTGTTCTTCTATTTGATTATAAATCCTTAGAATTATAACAAAAAACAACTAAAATCTTTTGGCAAACCTACACAGCCAAAAAGAAAAAATATTCATAATTGGATCAAATAAAACATTTATGAATGAGCCAAACTGTCTACACAAAAATTCAAGTGGTTGTCCTATAATTAAATCAAAATTAGACCAAAAACAAACTTTCCACAAAAGTTTAAAGGATTCAAATAATAAAGTTAGAAAAATAGATTAAAAACTTCCATTAAAACAAAATAGAAATTATACGTAGACATTTTAATAATGTTGTACAAAATGAAGATAAAAATAAACTGCAGATAATTAGTAGTCATTTAATAAATTAGTTAATTATTAGGTTGAAATGAAAAAAAAAAACAACAATTCGGAATTTATTTTCAAAAGTTCAATACAGAGTGATTGAAATGAAAGTGGACAAAAGTTAAACAATTTATTTAAAACTTTCTATAAACAAAATTTTGACGGAAATTTTCTATAAAAGAAGAAAATTTATCGAAAATTTTGTATAAAAGGAAGAAAATTTATCGACAATTTTATATAAAGAAGAAAATTTATCGACAATTTCATATAAAAGAAGAAAATTCATCGAAAATTTTCTATAACAGAAGAAAATTTTTAAAAGAAAATATTTATCGAATATTTTCTGTAAAAGAACGAAATTTTATCAAATATTTTCTATAAAAGAAGGAAATTTTATCAAAAATTTTTATAAAAGAAGAAAATATGCCCAAAATTTTCTATAAAAAGAAAATTTTATCGAAAATTTTCTATAAAAAAAAAAGATTATCGAAAATTTTTTAGAAAGCAAATTTTATCGAATATTTTCTATAAAAAGAAAATTTATCGAAAATGTTCCATAAAAAGAATGTTTATGGAGAATTTTCTACAAAAAGAAAGTTTATCGAAAATTTTCTACAAAAAGAAAATTTATCGAGAATTTTCTATAAAAAGAAAATTTATCGAGAATTTTCTATAAAAGAAAATTTATCGAGAATTTTCTATAAAAAGAAAATTTATCGAGAATTTTCTATAAAAAGAAAATTTATCGAAAATTTTCTATAAAAAGAAAATTTATCGAAAATTTTCTATAAAAAGAAAATTTATCGGAAATTTTCTATAAAAAGAAAATTTATCGAAAATTTTCTATAAAATTTATCGAAAATTTTCTATAAAATTTATCGAAAATTTTCTATAAAATTTATCGAAAATTTTCTATAAAATTTATCGAAAATTTTCTATAAAATTTATCGAAAATTTTCTATAAAATTTATCGAAAATTTTCTATAAAAAGAAAATTTATCGAGAATTTTCTATAAAAAGAAAATTTATCAAGAATTTTCTATAAAAAGAAAATTTATTGAAAATTTTCTATAAAAGAAAATTTATCGAAAATTTTGGAGTTCAATCGAAAATCTTCTATAAATAGAAAATTAATCGAAAAACTTCGAAAATGTTTCATAAAAAGAAAATTTATCGAAAATTTTCTGTAAAAAGAAAATTTATCGAAAATTTTCTGTAAAAAGAAAATTTATCGAAAATTTTCTATAAAAAGAAAATTTATCGAAAATTTTCTATAAAAAGAAAATTTATCGAAAATTTTCTATAAAAAGAAAATTTATCGAAAATTTTCTATAAAAAGAAAATTTATCGAAAATTTTCTATAAAAAGAAAATTTATCGAAAATTTTCTATAAAAAGAAAATTTATCGAAAATTTTCTATAAAAAGAAAATTTATCGAAAATTATCTATAAAAAGAAAATTTATCGAAAATTATCTATAAAAACAAAATTTATCGAAAATTTTCTATAAAAACAAAATTTATCGAAAATTTTCTATAAAAACAAAATTTATCGAAAATTTTCTATAAAAAGAAAATTTATCGAAAATTTTCTATAAAAACAAAATTTATCGAAAATTTTCTATAAAAAGAATATTTATCAAAAATTTTCTATAAAAAGAAAATTTATCGAAAATATTCCATGAAATGAAAATTTATCGAAAATATTCCATGAAATGAAAATTTATCGAAAATTTTCTATAAAAAGGACATTTATCGAAATTTTTTTACAAAAATCGTTTTTTATAAAAAGAAAATTTATCGAAAATCTTCTATAAATAGAAAATGAATCGAAAAACTTCACTTTTTAGACAAAACTTATCGTTTTTGATCGTAAGTTTTCTCTAAATTGAGAATTGATCGAAAAACTTCTTCTCATAGAAAATTTACCTCATGAAATAGAAAATTTGATAAAAAATCCTCTAAAAATATAAAATTTATTGTCAATCCTCTCTCAAGATAAAATAAAATGGATCGGAAAAATTGTTTTAAACAGGATGTTAAGATGATATTGATCTTTAGCACCCTGTAATTTCATTTTCTTCAAATAGAATATACTACAACCAAGTAAGAATGTATAGTCGGGCATGGCCGACCATATGAAACCCTAAATTCATTACGCATTTAAGTAGTTTTTTACATTAATTCCCAAAAATTTTAACAATTGATTGTCAAAAAAGTGACTTTCTGAAAGAGACGTCATTTGGGCAAGGGTAAATACTCCTTATACATTTTGATAGGGGAATTTACGTTTACATGACAGCTATTTATACAAAATTTCATCCTGATACTAGTGTTTATAAGTGAATTATTGACATTCAAGTCATTTTCCGAAAAGGACTTTGCATGGGGGTCTAGAGTCAAATGAGGCCATATCATTGGGAAAATCGGATGTATCATTTAGGCTAAGTTGTATTGTGGTTCTTGCAGAGATACTAGAACATTTAACATAATTATAAGCTCTAAAGCTCTATTCGGGTGTTCCGAAATTATGGACCGATTTTTACTATTTCCTATAGCCTTTAGCCTTGGATCATTAGAGAAAATTATGACATGTAGAATGAGTACAATTTTTATATGGACACACAGACGGACAGACATAGCTTAATGGATTCAAAAAGTGTTTCGGAGCCGATGTGTATACTTTAAGGTGTGAGTAGGACGAATATTTATCGATGTTACAAACATCTGCATAAACACATAATACCCTTTGCACTATAGTGGTGTTGCGCATAAAAAGCCATTCAGTCAAGCAAATAAGGGAGATAAAACGAACAAGACAACAAGCAAACAAAATACACCTAAAGACCTGACAAACTTAAAGACAAATACACACAACAGATTTGCGTACACATACAGATGCTGATGAGAAAGACAACAAGAGCCGACGGGCAACTAGGGGGGAACTGCAAACTGTCAAGTCTCATTCATACTTGAGATCAAGTAATAAAAGTAGTACGCGTACGTAGTACGTCCGGCCGGCCTACCGGTAAATTTAAAATTTTAGAAAACTTGTTTGATGCTGTTGTCTGTTGCTGAGAATAAAATGTTGGTATTAAATTTAATCATTAAATAAATTGTTTTTGTTGTTGTTGAATGTTTTTTTTTTTTTTTTTTTTGGCAGACGTGACATTCGATGGACGACAACAATTATTGATGGTGTGTAGGTCGTGTAAAGCTCGTTCCCTTGAAAAGAATTTTTGGCATTGAACATTGTTACTGTTATTTAGTCTGGATCGTTAGCAAACAGAGCAAGTGATTTTAATGTTAAATGTGGAAAAACAACACAGTTGATTAATTAATTAATTAATCATTTAATTAAATCTTAAAAGGTCATCAGAGTTCAGTTGATAGTTCACCGATACTAAGAGTGGGGGTAAGGAATTTAAAAGTTTAGAGCAAATTTTTTGTTAGATTTTGCACTTAAGCTATTTTACTTTTTAACTTAATTGCTTACAGCATAAATAAGTTGTAAATAATAAATAATAATTTTCGAAAATAAAGACATTAATTTTTAAATGACTGTGACAAAACAACATTAAAATTATTTTTGTTTGTCTACCTTAAATGGACATAAATGACAATAATAAAAAAATAGAAAAATAAATAAAAAATAAACAACAATTTTGTTGTCTACCCATTATTAACATATTAATTTAAATTAATTTGAAATTTCTGTAAACAATTTGATCTCAATAAAAAAATGATACATGATACAGACAGACAGACAACGTTTCAAATTTAAGCGCCAGCTGTGGGTTTTATTGATGTTTTTGCATTTGTAATTTTCTGCCATTTTATTATTAATGACTATTTGTTAAAAAAAAGATGTATTTGTACATTTTTTAAATAAAAATTACCTTTAAATCCTTGATGCTTTCACTGATAAATGTTAAATTATTCAATTTAAATCCTTTTAATAACTTTACAATAATTTGTAAAAACTATAGAAACATTTTGTTTGAATTTAATTGTTTTTAACAATTGCACTATTATATTTATAATTTGTTTGTTTTTTACAATTTACAGGATTTTTTGCACAAATTATTTATTTATCTGTAATTTTTTTGTTTCAATTATCAAGAATAATTCTTTTATTGTTAAAGAAAATTGCAAAAATTTTCGATATAAAAAAAGGATATAAAAAATTGATTAAAATATCAAATATTTTTTTTCAATATTTTTATTGTTTTTCTTACTACAGGCTGATACAAAGACTAATTTGGATTTCTAGTCAAGCCAAAACCGGTTTACAAATACTTTTTAAAAAGAATATTTCAACGAAAAAAAGAAAATTTATCGAAAATTTTCTATAAAAAGAAAATTTATCGAGATATGTCGATATAAAAGAAAATTCATCGAAAATTTTCTATAAAAAGAAAATTTTGCAAAAAATTTATATAAAAAGAAAATTCATCGAAAATTTTTTATAAAAAGAAAATTCATCGAAAATTTTCTATAAAAAGAAAATTCATCGAAAATTTTCTATAAAAAGAAAATTCATCGAAAATTTTCTATAAAAAGAAAATTCATCGAAAATTTTCTATAAAAAGAAAATTCATCGAAAATTTTCTATAAAAAGAAAATTCATCGAAAATTTTCTATAAAAAGAAAATTCATCGAAAATTTTCTATAAAAAGAAAATTCATCGAAAATTTTCTATAAAAAGAAAATTCATCGAAAATTTTCTATAAAAAGAAAATTTATCGAAAATTTTCTATAAAAAGAAAATTTATCGAAAATTTTCTATAAAAATAAAATTTATCGAGAATTTTCTATAAAAAGAAAATTTATCGAGAATTTTCTATAAAAAGAAAATTTATCGAAAATTTTCTATAAAAAGAAAATTTATCGAAAATTTTCTATAAAAAGAAAATTTATCGAAAATTTTCTATAAAAAGAAAATTTATCGAAAATTTTCTATAAAAAGAAAATTTATCGAAAATTTTCTATAAAAAAAAATATCGAAAATGTTCTATGAAAAGAAAATTCATCGAAAATTTTCTATAAAAAGAAAATTTATCGAGAATTTTCTATAA
>NW_023994626.1:62500-256624 GCF_015586225.1 Lucilia sericata
AGAAGGATTAAATAAACACCAAGACGTGATAAAAAATTGGAGATTTTTTTATATATATGAAGGAAAAGCATAACCAACTGTAT
Organism: Lucilia sericata; assembly: GCF_015586225.1. Lineage (NCBI taxonomy): Eukaryota > Metazoa > Arthropoda > Insecta > Diptera > Calliphoridae > Lucilia > Lucilia sericata. Next base: position 62,584 of record NW_023994626.1, read on the forward strand.
AATACCCTAGAGGGGGATTTTTGGATGATTTTATAAGAGGATTTCTGGACCCTTGATAAGTTTATATCATAAATTATAAAATACTTCATATTTAGTTATAGGAAATTTTATCCAAATCGAACTTATCGTCTAGAAATTCTTCGATTTCAATCGTCTGTTCAATCGACTCATGCATGGATTCTGAGCTGATTGATAAAGGAGTGAATACAAGGAGTTAAAATAAAGACATAGACAGAATTGTGAAGTACTTCCAAATCGATTTTATGACGTTATTACGAGTCATAACGGCTCAACCGATTTATCTAAAATTTTCACAGTGTATTCCTGTATGTCTTGAAGGAACTATAAGCTACCACGCCCACTTATAAAATAAGTATTAAAAGTGGCTAAAAAACTTCAATTTTTTACGGACAACTTTGACATTCATATGAATACATGGCGATAAAATGGTGGGCGTGTCCCCTTCTATATAAAGAAAATTTTAAATTAATATATCTGAGAATATAAAAAATGGGCGGGATAGCAATAGGGGCGTGGTACCTCAAGTTTTAATTAAATACTAAAATTCGTTTATGTGGGAAACTGTAGTTTTTGGATAAAGAATCTTCTTAAACACGTTTACAGACAGACAATAGAAAGTTGATTCTGAGTCAAAAGGTAATGGACCGGTTTCATTAGGGCATTCAGATATAGCAACAAACTTTTTATGCGTTACAAACTTTAAAACAAATCACTATGATGAAGTAGGGTATAATGATTCTTATTTTGTTTATTTTTTTTCCTCTTCCCCAAGAAACACTTTTAAAGCACTTTAACGAAGCGATTTAAAACTACACTTGAAGAATTCTTTATTACATTAATTAAAGTAATTTACTGCAATAACAACAACAACAGCAAAAATACAATCCTTTCACATTTTATTTCAATTTTGCGGTTTAGTTTTATGGGCGATTTTTAGTCATCCATCAAATTTTTTCCTTAATTGTTTTTGTTGCTTTTTATAATAAATAAATCAAAAAAAAAAAGGATGATGGGAGGGTATGTTGTTTAAGGTTTTTTTAAGATGATTCACTCACTTTTTATAAATTTGTAGGGTTTTTAACGTTTATATTTTCTTATTTGTTTTCTTTGTTTTTCCTGGTTTTTTGTTTATTTTATTAGTTTTTTTTTTGTTTGTTTGTGTCTTAAAAGAAACTTAAACTACAACTTTCTTTTCTTAAGTTTTAACTTTTTTTTCTCAGACAATTCGTTTTGTTTTTGTCCATTTTTGTCACATTTTATTGGTATGTTGTTTTTGCGGCAACATAACTTTTACAACTAACTTGGCCAATGTGCAATGATGGCACATAAAGGTTCTACTTTGCCATACAATTTGTTGCGAGACGAGACAAAAACGACAGCAACAACAACAACAGTAACGCAGACAGGTTTCGTTTTATCATCTTCTTTGTTATTGTTTTCTTTTTGTTGCTGCTGTTGTTGTATACCCACTTCAAACAAGGCATAAAACAAACAATAAAGGCTTTTAGTGTTGTTGTTTAAGTCACTATTGTGGCAAGTGGCATGGTACCATCATGATTATTGTTGTTATTATCCTATGTTTCATTCTCTTCTTACATGTTTTACTACAAGAAGAAGAACAATATAAAGAGCCAGTAAACAAAAACAAAAAGGAATATATAAAATCAGCTGTTGGTTTTAAAACAGCAACAACAACCTTAAAACTTACAAAAAACGGGGTGTTGTTACAGTCAACAACAACAATAACAAGTCAAACAATTTCGTCGTTGACGAAGAGAGCGCAAAGAGAACTCGAAATTGGTTTGTAAAACTTTGAGCATGAGAATGGGAATAAAGTTTATTGGAGATTTCATAATTTCGATATATCGAGGATTAGTTGGACAGTTTAACAGAGTTGTATTCTTTAGACTACAGCTGGGATAATCACCTAAAGACAAGCACTATACCCTACACCAAAAATAGTTGTCATACATTCTTAAGAATGTAAACAAGTTTGTATTACTAACAAAGTTTGTAACCCAAATATCTCATGCCAACCTGGAAGAAGTGAACTCGAGGTCTAACAGCTGATCTCATTATACCACTTGAATAGAATTTGTTCATACAATTTGAATTGAAGAAGGAACTTGTATCGCAGTTTTAGTTAATTTCTAACTTTTTTAGAGATACCGGTCTAAAATCAGAGATAAGAAAGTATGTATAAAAAAAAATATTTAAAAAATCATTCCACAACTTCAGTTAAATTTGGTGGCCATCTTAATGCCGGTTCTTATGTTCAACGCTTCTAATATTTTTATCAATAATTTGTCTCTCAAATCTGTTTTTTTAAATTCTTCCACCACTAATTTCGAATTTTTTAACCCAGACATAACAAACACTTACTTGCAACACCCCAACAAAGCAAACACATGGTTTTTACTTATTCGAAAAAGGGCAACATAGAAACTCAATACGACAACAACGAAGATTTGTTTGTACTTGCGCAATGGCCAGCAAGGCAAACGTTTCAATTTACACCCTCTATCCTCAAAGCTCCCAACTATTATCGCTAATAAATGTTGGAGAAGATAAAAAACTATTCTAGAAGAGAATCGTAATTACATTTTAATGATAAAACTGAAACAACAACAAAAAGAAAACATAAAAGAAGCTTTAAAATTTACTAACGCATACTCATACAAGCGTATACACAATGTGAGTAATTGTTTAATACTCATACGTACGTAAAACGTACTCATACGCTAAATCAACAAACATACATAAAAAACACACACACACACGATTACATTCACACATATCGTGATGCGGCTTTGTATAGTGTTTTTGTTTTCAAAAGGACTTGTTTTATTTGTTGTATTTGTAGCAATAGTAGTTTTTCTTGTTTTCTTTTTTGTGTGAATATGGAAAATTTTTGTTCGTTCATCTTTCTCTCTCTCTCATACCGGAAATGTTTCGAAACCACTGATGACTGAGTAACAATTAAAATATGCAAGTTATGCAAATAAAACAATGAATTACAATTTGAAGAGAAAATAAAAGAAATTTTAAGTGGTTTCTTTACTTTCTCTGTGTGCGTTTTTTTGTGACTTTAACATTTCACCCCCTCGTTACAGTCTAATGCTATTTATTAGAAGTTTGAAAAACAAAAGACAAAATAGAACCAGTTGGATAAAATTACTTTTTTAAGGAAATTTCAAATTTTCTTTTTATGTAGAAAATTTTCGATAAAAATTTTCTTTTTATAGAAAATTTTCGATATAATTTTCTTTTTATAGAAAATTTTCGATATAATTTTCTTTTTATAGAAAATTTTCGATAAAAATTTTCTTTTCATGGAAAATTTTCGATAAAAATTTTCTTTTCACGGAAAATTTTCGATAAAAATTTTCTTTTCATGGAAAATTTTCGATAAAAATTTTCTTTTCATGGAAAATTTTCGATAAAAATTTTCTTTTCATGGAAAATTTTCGATAAAAATTTTCTTTTCATGGAAAATTTTCAATAAAAATTTTCTTTTTATAGAAAATTTTCGATAAAAATTTTCTTTTTATAGAAAATTTTCGATAAATTCTCTTTTTATAGAAAATTTTCGATAAATTCTCTTCTTATAGAAAAATTTCGATAAATTCTCTTCTTATAGAAAATTTTCGATAAATTCTCTTCTTATAGAAAATTTTCGATAAATTTTCTTTTTATAGAAAATTTTCGATAAATTTTCTTTTTATAGAAAATTTTCTTTTTATAGCAAATTTTCGATAAATTTTCTTTTTATAGAAAATTTTCGATAAATTTTCTTTTTATAGAAAATTTTCGATAAATTTTCTTTTATAGAAAATTTTCGATAAATTTTCTTTTATAGGAAATTAAAAATTTTTCTTTTATAGAAAATTTATAATTAGAATTTGACAAATTTCCTACCAGTACAAAAAAAAAAACAATTGAAAGCAAATGCCAGTCAGGATATGAATATAAATTTTACATTGTACCTACTAGGGTGATCGACTCGATTTTTCAACCGGTTTTAAAACCGGTTTTTTCTGCTTTACCAGTGTCGGTTTTTTCTTAATGTTGATTTTTCGAATATCGAATAACCCAGTTTTTTCACTTTTTAAAAACCGGTTTCGAATACTTTTATTTGCTTTGTATTCAAAGATTATTTAAATGAAATTTTTAAGTAAATAATAATACAGCTAAATTTTAAAAATATTTGAGTCGAGGAGCTAGCGTATATTTTTCTAAAGCTCCTTTGGTTAAACTTTTTTGATTTTCCTAATTAATTGAAAAAATTTATTTGTAAAATTGATAACTGTTTGATAAAATTTTATCAATCTTAAGATTATATTCCAATTACAATAATTAATTTACGGCTGAAATTTTATGGAAGTGTTGGAATGCCTAATTTCCTAAACAGGGCTTTTAAAATAAGCTAGGATTACATAGTACCTTATGTTTAACAGAAGTGTCCCACTTTTTTCCTAATTTTTTTATATTAATGAAATAATGTAAATCAGACGACTAGATCTATAGTATAATCTTTTAAACTGTTAAAAATCATTTCGGGCCATGTTTTATTAATCAAATTTAAACATAAACATTAAGTTTTTCAAATTAAAATATATTTTTTTATTTATAATGAAAACCCGGTTAACCGGTTTTTTCTGAATTTGAAAAATTTCAACCGGTTTTTTTAAAATGTCAACTATTCGAACTATTCGAAAACCGGTTTTTGGAAAATGTCGAATAATCGATCACCCTAGTACCTACACACGTTTACATGATTGTCTATAATGAAATTTTCGATAAAATCTCTTTTTATAGAAAATTTTCGATAAATTCTCTTTTTATAGAAAATTTTCGATAAATTCTCTTCTTATAGAAAATTTTCGATAAATTCTCTTCTTATAGAAAATTTTCGATAAATTCTCTTCTTATAAAAAATTTTCGATAAATTCTCTTTTTATAGAAAATTTTCGATAAATTTTCTTTTATAGGAAATTAAAAACTTTTTTTATAGAAAATTTTCGTTCAAAATTTTCTTCTATAGAAAATTAATAATTAGAATTTGACAAATTTCCTACCAGTACAAAAAAACAATTGAAAGCAAATGCCAGCCAGGATATGAATATAAATTTTATATTGTACACACGTTTACATGATTGTCTATAACAATGTAAAGAAGTCTATTTTTACGTAAAATAATAAATTAGGTTAAGTATTTATCACAAAGACCTCCTTAAATAAGTATTTCTTGATAACTGAATACAAATAACGAATGGATTTTCTTCTTGTTGTCTAGAAAATTCTACATAAGGCCAATTTATTTACATTCAAATTTTCTTAAATGTAAATAAGAGGAAAATTCCCCACAACAATTGAACTCAGGATACCAACAACCACTTTTGGTTGCTCTAGATTTGTATCACTTTTACTCACACTACTACTCTTCCCATTACTATTGTATGGGGTACAAGTATTATTGAAATCAAGGAAGTAATTAGAGGGAAATGTGGCTTATATACATACCTATACCTGTTCTCTTCACAGGAAGAGGATGAGGAAACATTTAAGACGTCAGCTTATTAGCTCTTTAGGAACAGGTGTGGGAATAGAATAGTTTTAGTTTTCTTCGTTAAATAATGGGCGCAGTAAGTAATTGTTGCGTTTTGCTTTCTTTATTTTGAAAATTTCTTTTCGAATATTGAAATCTTTTATTTTTTTACTCCTGTTTCACTATTGTTGCTAGATTGTGGTCGTTGTTGTTGCCACATTACCTTCTACAATATTTTGTTAAAAAACGTATTCATGTCTTTCTGTTTCCTTGTTGGGGGAAATGTACAACTTTATTTATATATTTTTATATTTTTCTTTATATTTAGTTCTTCTTTTCCCACAAGTTCAATGAACTTTTCGTTGGGATTTTGTTGGTGGTAAAATTAATGAGTTTCTTGTCAGAAGGTGGAATTTGGTTTGCCTTAGTTAGTTAATATTAATTAATGTAGTTTGGATATTCAGAGAAGGAGAGGAATATTGCAACCAATTAATGGCAAATTGTTAAGATAATATTAAGGATAACAAGTGAATTAAACAATACTAAGCTGTCAAATTATGTTAACCATTCAAACTGTCAAAATAACACTTAAGCTGTTGTGTTTTTGACATTTAAGATGTGAAGTCTATAAAAAGAAAATTTTATGAAAATTTAACGGAAATTGTCTATAAAAACAAAATTTTAAATTGTCTATAAAAACGAAATTTTACGAAAATTTCTATAAAAAGGAAAATTTATCAAAAATGTTCTATAAAAGAGAAAGACAAAGAGAGAAGAGAAGAGAGAAAATTTTCTATGAAAAGAAAATTTATCGAAAATTTTCTATGAAAAGAAAATTTATCGAAAATTTTCTATGAAAAGAAAATTTATCGAAAATTTTCTATGAAAAGAAAATTTATCGAAAATTTTCTATGAAAAGAAAATTTATCGAAAATTTTCTATGAAAAGAAAATTTATCGAAAATTTTCTATGAAAAGAAAATTTATCGAAAATTTTCTATGAAAAGAAAATTTATCGAAAATTTTCTATAAAAAGAAAATTTATCGAAAATTTTCTATAAAAGAAAATTTATCGAAAATTTTCTATAAAAAGAAAATTTATCGAAAATTTTCTATAAAAAGAAAATTTATCGAAAATTTTCTATAAAAAGAAAATTTATCGAAAATTTTCTATAAAAAGAAAATTTATCGAAAATTTTCTATAAAAAGAAAATTTATCGAAAATTTTCTATAAAAAGAAAATTTATCGAAAATTTTCTATAAAAGAAAATTTATCGAAAATTTTCTATAAAAAGGAAATTTTTCGAAAATTTTCTATAAAAAACAAATTTATCGAAAATTTTCTATAAAAAGGAATTTTATCGAAAATTTTCTATAAAAAGGAATTTTATCGAAAATTTTCTATAAAAAGGAATTTTATCGAAAATTTTCTATAAAAAGGAATTTTATCGAAAATTTTCTATAAAAAGGAATTTTATCGAAAATTTTCTATAAAGAGGAAATTTATCGAAAATTTTCTATAAAGAGGAAATTTATCGAAAATTTTCTATAAAAAGCAAATTTATCGAAAATTTTCTATAAAAAGAAAATTTGTCGAAAATTTTCTATAAAAAGAAAATTTGTCGAAAATTTTCTATAAAAAGAAAATTTATCGAAAATTTTCTATAAAAAGAAAATTTATCGAAAATTTTCTTTAAAAAGAAAATTTATCGAAAATTTTCTATATAAAGAAAATTTATCGAAAATTTTCTATAAAAAGAAAATTTATCGAAAATTTTCTATAATAAGAAAATTTATGGAAAATTTTCTATAAAAAGAAAATTTATGGAAAATTTTCTATAAAAAGAAAATTTATCGAAAATTTTCTATAAAAAGAAAATGTATCGAAAATTTTCTATAAAAAGAAAATTTATCGAAAATTTTCTATAAAAAAAAAAATTTATCGAAAATTTTCTATAAAAAGAAAATTTATCGAAAATGTTCTATAAAAAGAAAACTTATCGAAAATGTTCTATAAAAAGAAAATTTATTGAAAATGTTCTATAAAAAGAAAATTTATCGAAAATGTTCTATAAAAAGAAAATTTATCGAATATGTTCTATAAAAAGAAAATTTATCGAAAATGTTCTATAAAAAGAAAATTTATCGAAAATGTTCTATAAAAAGAAAATTTATCGAAAATTTTCTATAAAAAGAAAATTTATCGAAAATGTTCTATAAAAAATTTATCTCAAATTTTCTATAAATAAAAAAATTTTATTGAATATTTTCTATAAAAGAAAAATTTTAACAAACATTTTCTATGAAAAGAAAATGTTAACGAATATTTTCTATATAAAGCAATTTTTAAAAAGAATTTTATATAAAAAGAAAATTTTATGATAATTTGCTATAAAAAGAAATTTAACAATTTTTTTTTTTCTTTAATCAGAAATTTTAAAAATTTAGAAAAATTTGTTAAAAAGTCCGAAGTTTGTTTTATAATTACAAAACGTTCCGGTTATGGTTTGAAACCGAAATAATTTTACTCCGAAAACTAGCAACATTTAAAACAGTTATTATTTAGGAACTAACGTATTAATTAGTCAAGACAACAACCGTTCAATTTAGCTACATAAAGTAGTGGAATGTAGTTGTGTATTGTAACTAAGTTATGCTACACAACGTTAGATGGCGCCACATACATACTAACTAATAAATATCAAAAGTAGACATCATTTATTATTTTTATGGAAAAAATAACATGTTCCTATTTTGAAAAATATATAAAAATTTCTGATATATAATTTGAAAATCTTAAAATTTAATTGAAAATCCTAAGTAATTTACTAATTTTTTTAATGTATGTTTGTATGTGAATCTGTTAATTTTAAATTAATATAAATTAAGCAACTTTTTATAGACGTTTAATACTAGGGGCAGGAGCAGCGGGCAAACAATTAGGAGCATATTTTTTGTTACTGTTAATTAAGCTATTTGCTATTATAAATGAAACACATTATTTGTAAATATTTTTATATTGATTTTTATTTTTCCATTTAACTTTTTTTAACGGAAAAGGGAAATTATTTGAAAAATAATTAAATCATAAGTTAGAAAAATGAGACAATAAAAAGCATGAATTAAAGTACTCATCAAATCAATAAAAAAAAAAATTTAAAAGAATTTTGAGAATTTTTGTTAATTCGTAAACGAAAATTGTTTTTATTGCCAAAATTTACCACTTCTTCTATGTTTTAAATAAAAAGTCATATTAACCTACTGAATCAGAAAGTTTTTAAAATGAAATACATATAAATATTTAATAGTTCAACTAATTTGTTCTTATTCGAAAAACTATTTGAAAATAATCCTGAAATTGTACGAGTAAAGCTGAGTTTACAGTTTAAATTCGAGCTTAAGTATGGAAAATTAAATTCTCTACGTATGTCAAAAAACTAAATAACAGGAGTTCAGATCTAGTTCAGTTCTAGTTCAGTTCTAGTTTAGTTCTAGTTCAGTTCTAGTTCAGTTCTAGTTCAGTTCTAGTTCAGTTCTAGTTCAGTTCTAGTTCAGTTCTAGTTCAGTTCTAGTTCAGTTCTAGTTCAGTTCTAGTTCAGTTCTAGTTCAGTTCTAGTTCAGTTCTAGTTCAGTTCTAGTTCAGTTCTAGTTCAGTTCTAGTTCAGTTCTAGTTCAGTTCTAGTTCAGTTCTAGTTCAGTTCTAGTTCAGTTCTAGTTTAGTTCTAGTTCAGTTCTAGTTCAGTTCTAGTTCAGTTCTAGTTCAGTTCTAGTTCAGTTCTAGTTCAGTTCTAGTTCAGTTCTAGTTCAGTTCTCGTTCAGTTCTAGTTCAGTTCTAGTTCAGTTCTAGTTCAGTTCTAGTTCAGTTCTAGTTCAGTTCTAGTTCAGTTCTAGTTCAGTTCTAGTTCAGTTCTAGTTCAGTTCTAGTTCAGTTCTAGTTCAGTTCTAGTTCAGTTCTAGTTCAGTTCTAGTTCAGTTCTAGTTCAGTTCTAGTTCAGTTCTAGTTCAGTTCTAGTTCAGTTCTAGTTCAGTTCTAGTTCAGTTCTAGTTCAGTTCTAGTTCAGTTCTAGTTCAGTTCTAGTTCAGTTCTAGTTCAGTTCTAGTTCAGTTCTAGTTCAGTTCTAGTTCAGTTCTAGTTCAGTTCTAGTTCAGTTCTAGTTCAGTTCTAGTTCAGTTCTAGTTCAGTTCTAGTTCAGTTCTAGTTCAGTTCTAGTTCAGTTCTAGTTCAGTTCTAGTTCAGTTCTAGTTCAGTTCTAGTTCAGTTCTAGTTCAGTTCTAGTTCAGTTCTAGTTCAGTTCTAGTTCAGTTCTAGTTCAGTTCTAGTTCAGTTCTAGTTCAGTTCTAGTTCAGTTCTAGTTCAGTTCTAGTTCAGTTCTAGTTCAGTTCTAGTTCAGTTCTAGTTCAGTTCTAGTTCAGTTCTAGTTCAGTTCTAGTTCAGTTCTAGTTCAGTTCTAGTTCAGTTCTAGTTCAGTTCTAGTTCAATTCTAGTTCAGGAAGAACTGTATCAGATAATTAGAGAGGGTTAGTTAAGATTTTATTGGTAATGAGATTTAAAAATAAAAACATGATTATTATATCCCAATTTCTTATCCCTTACTGGAAAACTTCTTTAAAAAAGAAAGTATTCGTATTCAAAACAATTTTTGAAGTATTTTTACAAATATTTTATTAATATCATTTTTTTGTTGATTGTTCTTTTGAAATCGTTATTTTTTTAAAAATAATAATCATAATAATAATATAAGTATAACTTAAAATTGTTATTGTTTTTAATAAAACTTAAAAATAAAAAACACAAATTTTAAATAATAAAATACTTAAAAATAATTTTTTTAATTTTTTTTCTTTTTTTTCATAAGTCAAGTGATTTTAGGCAAAAAACAAATGCTTTTTTTGAGTTTTTCTTTCTAAAGAAACTAACAATAATTGAGGATGTTTAATTTCAAAGTTAAAAATTTCGAAATAATAAAATAGATTTTGAAATTAAAAAAAAAAAAAAATTATCAAATTTAAATGCTGCTTAAACTACAAATTTAGCTGAAAATATAGGGAAAGAGAAATATTAAATATAAAATACTTGATGGATAAAATTAAGGCTTAAACGAGAAATATATTGAAATAATTTTTTTATAGATAATTAATAATAATAATAATAAGTATTGAAAATAATAATAAAATCATTGGCACAAGTTGCAGTCTAATATTAAAATTATAAAAATTATTAAATTGTTTAAAAAAATAAGAAATATATACAAAATGTTTGGTTAAGAGAAGAGAAAACATATTAAACATTAAGATTATTAAGGTTAAAATTAAATATTAAGGATTTGATCTGGTTTTTTTAGAAAATATAAATTGCACTTAAAGAAATAATTAAAAACTTAATTTGATATAAAAAAAAAAACTACTTAAAAAACTTCTAACAAAATTCAAAAATAATGTCGGGTCAGTATTTTGAAAAATAAGTGCACTTAAGTGGGTGAATTTTTCGATTTTCTTTTGGAATCGAAAAATATATATGTAACAACATTTAACAAGATTTTTTTTTTTTGGATTTCTTCCTTTTCTCAAAATAAGGCTATAGCTATAACAATTATGATGCCAATAATTATAAGACACAGTGTAAACATATCATCGGTATTGATGATACCTAATGTACAAGCGACAACTAGATGCTCTAAGAGAGTCAAACTATTCACCATTTGACGTTGTTCACCCAAAACATTAACCACCATATTGGAGTTGGCTTTCGAACTGGTTGAGGGTAATTCATCGGGGTTTTGTGGCTGCCAGACACGCAATCTTAAGTCAGTTTCAGTAGTGGTAGTAGTAGTAGGAGTTTCTTCTTTGTCTCCTTCAGTAGCTTTTGGTATATCTTCTGATTTATCCATTTCCTGTTTTAAATTTTCACTTAACTTTTGACAATCTTCAGTTAATTGTTGCAAACTTAAGTTGTCTTCTTCTAGAGAGTCTTTTGTGGATTCCTCTTTATTAACACTAAATTCATAATTAATTCTCTCTTCCATGATATTCATTTCTAAATGTGGTGTCTCTATAACAATGCTGCGCTTGCGTAAAGGTGTCTTTGTTTTAGTTTCCTCTAAACATAATGACTCTTCAATATCTAGTTTTAGAGAGTTGTAATTCTCTCTTAAAGATTCTTCTTCCTCTGCTTCATTTTCCTCTTCCACTAAACAATCTATTTCTTTGAGTTCTCTTTCTCTTAAAGCTTTTTCTTCTAAAGCTTTTACCTCTGCCATAATCTCATCTCTAGCCCATATAATTCTCTCTCCCATTAGCTCATGATCTTCTTTAGCTAAAGCTAATTTCTCTCTTAAAACACTTTGCTCTCCCAAAAATTCTTCTGTTTTCTTAAGATTCTCTTCTAGCAGAGTGCGTTCCTTTAAACTCTCCTCCAGTTCCTCAGCAGTGGGTAATCTGGGAAATTCCTCTACTTCCTGGTCTTCCAAATCTTTAACTTCCCCCAACTTTTCCTTACTCTTAGTAGCTATGACCACCTCGCTCTTAAAACAATTTCTAACCTCAAAACGTGTATTGTAATTAGAACTCAATTGTAGACTAACATTTTGTTGGCCCAAGGGAAAATCAGCTAAACTAACATTACCCGAATCGGGATTAGAGGAAGTCTCCTCCAAAGAACTTAACGAATCAAATTGTGTTAGAGGTTGTCCCTCGACCTCCTGCACTTCCCTCATCTTATCTACAAATATACTTAATTTACTAGCATAGATCTTATTAAAATTAGCGGATAATTTTACAGATTCCTCTTTGATTTCCACTAAACCTTCCGGTATAGTTTCTAATCGAGATGAAGAGGAGGGCGTAGATGCAGATGACATGGGAGTAGAGCTAGCATTATTAGTAGTATGTGTACATGAGTTGGGGTTTAATAACAACAATAAACAATCATCATTAGTTTTAGCACAATGATCAATATTATCGATAGTATTAGCAGTAGTATAACATTCTGGGGGGGATGCAGCGTTAGTTTTTAGTTTATCTTGCTCGAGCAATATTAACTCTGGCGTAGTAGCGTGTTGGTTATTAGTTGTCACATCATCTTTACCTGAATTATTTTGTAGTTTTTTCGCTGATTTGGACTTTTCTTCTATGCCAAAGATCATGGCCAATTCTTCGGAGGAATTGTATTGAGATGGCGATGAAGAACGTCCCCGCTGGGTATTGGACGCTATGGTGGCACTGCAATTGCTGATGGGTGTAAGATTTAGCGGTGGCGGTGAGGGTGAATAGCTGAAAGTGCTATTGGTGGTAAGATTCGGTGTAGCACTGGTTGTCGATTGTACATCGTAGGATGTGGTGCTGAAGGTTTTAATGGGATCAGTGCTGGGTGCATGAAAATCACTACTGGGTGATTTGATATAATCACTGGACGAGTAAGGATTAAAAGAGGTAATACTCGACGAGAAACGTCTACTGCCCGAGGGGCTGGAGGACTTGGCCAAACAGTCACTGGACGAGGAGAAAGAGGAGGCAGTGGTACTGGAACCGGGTGCCTTAACAACTTGTTGCTGTTGTTGGTGTTGTGTTACCACTACCGGTACAGCCTTCACTTTGACATTTTGTTCTTGTTGTTTGGCTTGATATTCACATTCCTTCATTATTTGATCAATCTCCTCGATTTGCTGTTTTTGCTTTGGTTTATTGCTGCTGGGTGGTTTACGTGTCTCTGTAAGATTAGAAGTGTTCAAATCATTGGTTGTTGGGTCTTTTGTAACCTGTTGCATATTACACGTTGTAGCCACCGCTATATCCGTTTGATTGAGATTGTCATAGTCATGACCATCCGCCAAATCGCTTAACTGGCGCATACATCTTCTAGCTATAGCTTCAATATTTGTCGAATTTATGGGATCTAGTTTCTTGATCAAGGTGGGCATAACTAGATTGTCTTCTTTTGACGGTTTGCTGTCAGTAGGTGTTTGTGTTACCCGAACGGCTTCCTGCACCACTACTGGTGGTTCAGTGGTTACTATATCCTTAAGTATCTTTTCACACACCTTATTGGCGGCCTCTGATACCTGATCGATGGCCTTTATCAATTTATCTTCTTTGTGCAGTTTACGTGGTTTGGCCACATCATCGCCTTCGTTTGTAGCATTATCGGGCAAGGTGTCCAACAGCATTTCACCACATTTTTTGGCTGCCTGAGACACTTTTTCTATTTCCTGTAACTCCTTGACCAATCTCTCTTCTTCGGGATTGGTTTTCTTAGGTTTGGAGGCGGTAATCAAAGCTTCTTTTCTTAGTTCCTTTAATTCTTGTGTCAATTTTATGCTGCTCTCTTGGGCATCTTGAGCTATCTTATTCAGAGCCTCCTCCATTTTATGGGTGTCTGTATTTTGCGGTTCGGGTGTAAGAGATTTACGTGGCATGGGTACCGGTTTAGGGGGCTTTTCTTCTTCATGACCCGTAGTGCTTAACTTTTCGGGTAGCTGACATATGGCTCCTCCCTGGCTGGGATGACGAAATGGTATATTGGACTTTTTCACTTGATTTTGTTCTCTATCCTGTTCCCTAAGATTTTGCAATAGTTTCAAAGTGGTGGGTATATCACTGGCCGATTCATTTTTATGTAAATTCGACATACTGCCTGAACGTTCCAGGTTTTTGGTTAATTCCAAATAAGAATGCAAATCGCCGCCGGAAGGTTTGGCTGCATCTCTTTGAATCAAAGCATAGATATTGGCCGATTGGGTACGTGTAGCACGATTTTTCTTTAGTAAACTACTCGAAGGATATTGGAATTTGCCTTTATTTTCGCCCGGATCTTTGCGTAAAGCCCGTACCGCCAAATCATCTTTTATTACATCTGGAGCTTTGGCAGTTTCATAAGCCACTGGCTCTTTGCGTTTAGGTGTTACATGCAAATAATCAGTTTGTGCCGCGGGCACTATGGGTCCTAATGGGATACCAAATGGTGGTTGTTTTTCCGACGTTTTATGTTGCAAATTGGCCAATTTTATATTACGATAGGCAACATCATCGCGTACTGGATCTGGTTCTCCAGCAGGTGAGTCTTCGTCATCATATTCATCGGCATGGGCTAAAGCATATTTCTCAAAATCATTGGGAGTAGCTACACGCTCTTTCTTGGTTTCTGGTTCTGGTTCGGTTAATCCCAAAGAACGATAAATTGCTTCCAATTCATTAATGGCCTCCTCCAAGTTGGCCGGTTTCTTGCGTGGAAAACTCAACTGTGGTATATGAGGAACACCACTTAGCTTCCTCTGCGGTGGCTGAGGAGCATCAAACAAGGGATTATGATGTTGCTCGCGACGTTCATTAACATATTCCTCATATTTATTGGGTGTAGTGGGTATTTCCCCTGAACGTCTATGATAATGATTGGGCATGGATTGGGTCTTATTGTCATCTTTGTTTCGTATTTCCACATAATTATTGCTGCTATCCTGAGTAGGTTTGATATGCAAAGATCCGCATATAACACTATCCACTTCATCGCCTCCGGTGGCCGGGGGGGAGGTAGTGTTTTGCATAGGTGAAGTTTTATTTTTGGGCTTATAAACCTCCGAATACATGGGCACTTGATAGGCTCTCATTTCTCCCACACGGGAGCTAGACACAGAACGTGGTTTCATGGTTACCTCGACACCAGCTGAACGCTGTATATCTCGACCACGTGGTGCTGGTGTGGGTGTATTCACATTCTGGGCAGAACCCTCCAAACGTTTCCAGAATTCTGTAGCATTGGTCTTAGTAGGCGATGTTGGCAATCCACTCTTAGTGGTGCGCAAAATGCCATTCGATTGGGGTTCATTGATGTCATTCTCAAATGTGCTCGGTTCCAGCATATGTATGGGTTTGCGAGAGCGTGGCGTAGCATCGGCAACATAATGAAAATCTAAACCATTGGGCAAAGATTTCTTACCAGGTTGAGCATCTCTTTCGGCTCTGGTAATGAATCTACGATTAGTTGGTGCCGCAGTTTGCTGATTTGCCTGATTGGGTGTAATATTTAGCGAGTGTATGGATTGATAATGGGGCTGTTGCGCCCAAATCTTGTCATCCGATACACAACGACCATTTAAACCCGATGTGGGCAAGACCGGCACTCCTGTTTGATCAAAGGCATATGAAATAGGTCTCAAATCCCCAGCACTGCCATCCTGAAGATGACCACTAACATTTACCCTCCTTAAAGGATCCCTTGGAGGTGGTGGTGGCGGCATGGGTTTATTTTGCAATCTGCCATTGGCATTTTGCAAGTGTATATGACTGTCATAGCTAATGCTACGTTTGGTATCATTGACCGAGTTTTGTAAGTTCTTTGGTTGCTGCTGTTGCATTTGATTCCATTGGACATATGGCGCCATATGTTGCAAACTATTCGTATTACGCAATTTGGAGTATTGGCCGCTTTGGGAGGTGGAAGAACGCATTTGAGGCTGAGGTTGTTGCGGTGCAGCCACTTGCTGTTTGGGAGGCTGGTAAATCGATAAAGGCACCGGTTGGGTCTTCCATCTTTGAGTAGGCTGTTGAGCATACATAACGGGAACCTGCCCGTGACTAACCTCACCATCACGCGATAAACGTTTGTAGTAACGTTCATTGCGTGCAGCCCTTGATCTACGACTTTGGCCATTATTGACATGAGCCTGACCGCCACTATGAATACTTTCATCACTGCGGTATTTGGCAAAAGTGGTAGAATTTAGAGAGATTATCTCCTCTTCCGAAGAGGAACCTACCACCTCGGCGGCTGTTACACCATTTGTGGCCAATTTTTGCGCCGAACGCTGTTTAGCCCGGGCCGTTCTACGATCCAAAGAGTGAGCAGATCTACTCATCATTTGTTGTTGCGTTTGAGGTACATGCGGCAGGTACTGTTGAGAATGATGCAAACGCTGTTGCGGCTGTGGCGCCTGCACTTGAGAATTATTTTGATAATAAGGCTCCTGAGCCGGTACAGTTTCCACAGGCAAGAAAAATTCATTATCCACATGTTGCACTGAGGACGAACTCAAATTCTGTGAACTATTTCCCGTGTTGCCGGGACTCACAATGACATGATCAAAATTACCGCTCATTAACTTGCTGCCACGACTAGCAGATTTCGATGATTTGGTTTTCTTATTTGGCGTTGAAGTGATGGCGGCCGCAGAGTTACTAGCGCTGCGATTATATTTTGGCGCGGGCACAAAACCAGCCTTACGGTCCTCTTCCGACGAGGATTCCGATTCAATTTCCTTCTTACGACGAAAGAAGCGTCCAAAGGACCATTTCTTATTCGAGTTATTGGCATTGTGACTGGCATTCGAGAGCTGCGAACCGTTGAGGGAAGAGTCTTTTTTATTGTTGCTACTTAAATGAAATCGTTCCATATCGCTGTCGATGATTTGTATTTCGTCGATGTCGACGTCGTCGTCTTCTGGTTGCAAATGCTGAAGGTGATGATTACGAATTGATGTTCTCATTTGAGAGATGAACTTCTTTTGGTAGGGGCAATGTGGTCGCCACGACGATTGGACAGTCTGTAAAGAGAGGGAAAGAGGGATAAATTAAATAAAAATCGATTTTTTAAGAAAACTAAAGGAAAAAAGAATGATAAAATGAGAAAACAAAATAATTAGAAAAGAGAAAGAATTGATTTAAAACTGAACTATAACTCAAGTAAAACAGAATTAGAATTGAAAACGAACTGAACTAGAACTGGACTAAATTAACTAAACTAGCACTTAACTAAGACTGTACAAGAACTGGAATCTAGAGCTGAGCTAAAACTGAACTAGAACCGAACTAGAACTGGAACTAGAAACTGAACTAGAACGGAACTAGAACTGAACTAGAACTGAACTAGAACTGAACTAGAAACTGAACTAGAACTGACTAGAACTGACTAGAACTGACTGAACTGAACTAGAACTGAACTAGAACTGAACTACGAACTAGAACTGAACTAGAACTGAACTAGAACTGAACTAGAACTGAACTTAGAACTGACTAGAAATGAACTAGAACTGAACTAGAACTGAACTAGAACTGAACTAGAACTGAACTAGAACTGAACTAGAACTGAACTAGAACTGAACTAGAACTGAACTAGAACTGAACTAGAACTGAACTAGAACTGAACTAGAACTGAACTAGAACTGAACTAGAACTGAACTAGAACTGAACTAGAACTGAACTAGAACTGAACTAGAACTGAACTAGAACTGAACTAGAACTGAACTAGAACTGAACTAGAACTGAACTAGAACTGAACTAGAACTGAACTAGAACTGAACTAGAACTGAACTAGAACTGAACTAGAACTGAACTAGAACTAGAACTGAACTAGAACTGAACTAGAACTAGAACTGAACTAGAACTAGAACTAGAACTGAACTAGAACTGAACTAGAACTAGAACTGAACTAGAACTGAACTAGAACTGAACTAGAACTGAACTAGAACTGAACTAGAACTGAACTAGAACTGAACTAGAACTGAACTAGAACTGAACTAGAACTGAACTAGAACTGAACTAGAACTGAACTAGAACTGAACTAGAACTGAACTAGAACTGAACTAGAACTGAACTAGAACTGAACTAGAACTGAACTAGAACTGAACTAGAACTGAACTAGAACTGAACTAGAACTGAACTAGAACTGAACTAGAACTGAACTAGAACTGAACTAGAACTGAACTAGAACTGAACTAGAACTGAACTAGAACTGAACTAGAACTGAACTAGAACTAAACTAGAACTGAACTAGAACTGAACTAGAACTGAACTAGAACTGAACTAGAACTGAACTGGAACTGAGCTAGAACTGAGCTAGAACTGAACTAGAACTGAACTAGAACTGAACTAGAACTGAACTAGAACTGAACTAGAACTGAACTAGAACTGAACTAGAACTGAACTAGAACTGAACTAGAACTGAACTAGAACTGAACTAGAACTGAACTAGAACTGAACTAGAACTGAACTAGAACTGAACTAGAACTGAACTAGAACTGAACTAGAACTGAACTAGAACTGAACTAGAACTGAACTAGAACTGAACTAGAACTGAACTAGAACTAACTGAACTAGAACTGAACTAGAAATGAACTAGAAATGAACTAGAAATGAACTAGAACTGAACTAGAACTGAACTAGAACTAAACTAGAACTGAACTAGAACTGAACAAGAACTGAACTAGATTTTAACTAGAACTGAAATTCCAAAATTCCTTCATCTCCAATGATTTAATTTTTATCACAATTATGTTCAAATATATTTCATTTGTGGAAACAATTTTAAAATTTGTTTATAACTCATTAAAATATAATAAATTTTCAGAAACCCATCTACGCATTTCACACTTGAGATTTATAAAATAATTTAGTAATTTTTCGTCACCTCATTTGTTTCTTGAGAGAACATTAAAGAGAATTTTCACATTTGTTTCAAGACGTATTTAGCTAGCCCACCTTTGTTTATATTTTAATTTGTTGTTTTTTACAAATATTAAAAAATTAAAGAGAATTTATTAATATTTTTTTTAATAAATTTAGCTTATCACACAAAAACAACGAAAAACTTTTTGAGAATTTGGCAAAAAAAACTAGTTTCCTGATAATATTTTCAAACTAAAAACAATAAGAAACTTTATCGCTAAACTTTTCTATGATGTCAGAGGTTGGTTGTTAGAAAATGTCTAAATTAAAATCAAATATATTTTTCAACATTTCTCTTGATGTATTATCAGCATACATATGTATTTATGAATAATAAAACAAAATAAATCATAAAACAGATGTAAGACCACAACAATTTTAGACATCTACAAACGTTGTATTGTTTTTAAAATAAATATTTACATCAGCAACCTTGTTCAAGTTCAATTTTCGAGGAGGAAGAGGTGGGAAGGGGGCCAAGATAAGTGCGTGTATTAAAATTAAAATAATTATAGTTTTTTTGTGTACTTTATTTTGTTTAAAACATATCGTAGAAGAAAAATGTTTATGTTAAAAAAAATATGGTGAAACGAGGGTTAATTCTAAAATGAGTTAAGGGAACTAATTATTAAAATTTAAAACTCTTTTTAAAGCAAAAAACCGATTTTTTATATTGAAGTTAGAGTTATCTGAACTTTACTTTAGAGTCTTTATATTTGACTGCCTCGTAGACTATATATTGTTTGTATTATATTGAACTTTGTGTTAAATTTTAGCACAAGAACTGAGAAAGATATCAGGCATATTATTTAAAAAAATTTCATATTTTCATATCTAAAAATAGTTCGCACTTCAATAAAAAAGCTGTAAATAGTTTTAACTGATAAAATCGCTATCTATTCTATAGAGACAACTAAAATAAGCAAAAATTCTCACTAAAACGAATTAGTCAGTTTTGAACCAATACTTAATAAGATGAATCCTTAATAATGGTCATTAATCGGGTATAATCCTGGAAATACAGCAGTTAGTTTCTATTAACATATTCTTTCATACATCAAAAAAAGTTAACAATTTAATTGAATCAATTAAATCGCTATTTTGTTAAGGACTAAATGTTACTTTTAAAATATATTAAGATTATTATTAAATTATTTATAGATTCACATATTTACAACAAAAAACACACACATACACTTTTTGCAACTTTTTCATTATAGCCATGATTGGGGAATTCAGGAATGATGTTGTTACCACTTAAGTTGCTTCTGCTATTACTATTAATATGACTTAAATCATTTAATTTGTTAATGTTGTTAATAGAATTATTGTTGTTGTTATTGTAATTACTATGACCACAACGTATATAAATAAATCCCTCATTACTACGTGACGAAGCGGATTTTTTATTATGATTTTGATTGTTATTATGACGTTTTAAAGGAAATTTAAACATAATGACTAAAGTTCTTTACGTTTAGAATTTAACAATTAATTATTTTTATACATAAAAACACAACACACTATTTTACAATTTAGCAAAAAAGAAAAATTAAATAAAAAAATATACACATCGAAGCAAAAACTAAAAAAAAAAACAAAATAAATTAGAAAATATGTTTATATTTAGATAGATTGAAACAAGTACAAGATAGAAGAAAATTAACACTTTAAGGGTAAGTTGTTTTTAAATGTATTCAGAAACTACAACTGAACTAGAACTGAACTAGAAAAACTAGAACTGAACTAGAACTGAACTAGAACTGAACTAGAACTGAACTAGAACTGAACTAGAACTGAACTAGAGCTGAATTAGAACTGAACTAGAACTGAACTAGAACTGAAATAGAACTGAACTAGAACTGAACTAGAACTGAACTAGAACTGAACTAGAACTGAACTAGAACTGAACTAGAACTGAGCGAGAACTGAACTAGAACTGAACTAGAACTGAACTAGAACTGAACTAGAACTGAACTAGAACTAAACTAGAACTGAACTAGAACTGAACTAGAACTGAACTAGAACTGAACTAGAACTGAACTAGAACTGAACTAGAACTGAACTAGAACTGAACTAGAACTGAACTAGAACTGAACTAGAACTGAACTAGAACTGAACTAGAACTGAACTAGAACTGAACTAGAACTGAACTAGAACTGAACTAGAACTGAACTAGAACTGAACTAGAACTGAACTAGAACTGAACTAGAACTGAACTAGAACTGAACTAGAACTGAACTAGAACTGAACTAGAACTGAACTAGAACTGAACTAGAACTGAACTAGAACTGAACTAGAACTGAACTAGAACTGAACTAGAACTGAACTAGAACTGAACTAGAACTGAACTAGAACTGAACTAGAACTGAACTAGAACTGAACTAGAACTGAACTAGAACTGAACTAGAACTGAACTAGAACTGAACTAGAACTGAACTAGAACTGAACTAGAACTGAACTAGAACTGAACTAGAACTGAACTAGAACTGAACTAGAACTGAACTAGAACTGAACTAGAACTGAACTAGAACTGAACTAGAACTGAACTAGAACTGAACTGAACTAGAACTAAACTAGAACTGAACTAGAACTTAACTAGAACTGAACTAGAACTGAACTAGATCTGAACTAGAACTGAACTAGAACTGAACTAGAACGGAATGATTTTGAAATATTTTTTTTTCAAAGTTTGTAGTAAAATATTTTTAGTAATTCATCAACACTTGTCACGTTCCTTAAAAGGTTAATTTCTTGTTGCTTGTACTTCAAATTTATCATTATTATATATTTTTTTGCCGGAAAATTAAATAAATAAATAGAAACATGAAAACACACAACACAAAATAAAAATATTGTATAAGAAATGAAGAAAAAAAAAACTAACTAAAACACCAGCAAAATGAAATATTGGGCAAAAGGCCAATGATTTTTTGAAAAGATTTTGAAAAAAGCAAATATTTTTTAAGGGATCAAAATAACGACACAAATTTTAAAAATAATGATCGAATGAGTTTTAATAGATTATTACAACACCAATATTTTCCTCTTTAAAAATTTTAAAATTTTTTTCTACTTTAATTAAAATCACAAATATTTTATACTTTTTTTTTAGAAATTCAAACAATTATTTCGTTTGTTCTAAATACGGTGGATATTTTTAAACCAAATTTTTTGTCAAAATAAAAAACAAACAATAAAACGCTGATCACTTGTCACAAACAAAATAAATTTACGTTTCAGACTGTGTGTGTGAGTGAATGCCTGTCTAAATTGAGTTACAACTTTAATTGTTGAATATTTTTTACGAGCAGCGAATATCCGATACGGTGGTGTCTTAAATAAACATGATCGATTTTATTTTTATTGATTTTTTTATTTCGATTTTTAAATATTTACAAAAACTCGACACGAAACTTAAAAACGGAAAAAAAGAACTATAAAAAGACGCCAGAAATATACGAAACAAAACTAAAAATCTAAACGTATTCTAAAGTAGCTAGCTGTCTTTAGCTGTTGTAGCGAGATTGGAGACTAATGGCGTTGAACAATTTTGTGGCACCTAAAAGCCACCACATTTAAGAATATAAAAAATTCAGCCAACAACAAACATATAAAAAGTTTAGCAACAACATTAAAAGGCACAAAAATATAAAAACACAAAAAATGCGTTAAAAATTGTTCACAACAAGATCATTGAGTGAGAAGAAAAAAATATAATACCAACAACAATATTAAACATTATCACTCTCACTAAAAATAAAAACTAAATTCTACAAAAGAGTAGCAAAGAAAGAAAAAAAAAACAAAAGAGAAAATCTTTACGAACTGACCTATTGTTTGCTTAAGAGAGGGAATGGGCGCAAAAATCTTTTGTAAAGAAGTGTTAACAGAAATATAAATTTTATACTTAAACCACAAATAATGTAAAATGGAAGGTATTTTCATTTCATTATTACGTTTGTAATTGACTTCTTAAAACGTAAATTCCACATTTGAAAACTGAACAAATATTAAACTAAATATTTGTTCAGTTTTCAACTGAATTATAAATAGACTGGAACTGAATTAGAACTGAACTAGAACTGAACTAGAACTGAACTAGAACTGAACTAGAACTGAACTAGAACTGAACTAGAACTGAACTAGAACAGAACTAGAACTGAACTAGAACTTAACTAGAACTGAACTAGAACTGAATTAGAACTGAATTAGAACTGAATTAGAACTGAATTAGAACTGAATTAGAGCTGAACTAGAACTGAACTAGAACTGAACTAGAACTGAACTAGAACTGAACTAGAACTGAACTAGAACTGAACTAGAACTGAACTAGAACTGAACTAGAACTGAACTAGAACTGAACTAGAACTGAACCAGAACTGAACTAGAACTGAACTAGAACTGAACTAGAACTAGAACTGAACTAGAACTGAACCAGAACTGAACTAGAACTGAACTAGAACTGAACTAAAACTGAACTAGAACTGAACTAGAACTGAACTAGAACTGAACTAGAACTGAACTAGAACTGAACTAGAACTGAACTAGAACTGAACTAGAACTGAACTAGAACTGAACTAGAACTGAACTAGAACTAGAACTGACTAGATGACTAGACTGAACTAGAACTGAACTAGAAATGAACTAGAACTTGAACTAGAACTGAACTAGAAATGAACTAGAACTGAACTAGAACTGAACTAGAACTGAACTAGAATTGAACTAGAACTGAACTAGAAACTGAACTAGAACTGAACTAGAACTGAACTAGACCTGAACTAGAACTGAGCTAGAACTGAACTAGAACTGAACTAGAACTGAACTAGAACTGAACTAGAACTGAACTAGAACTGAACTAGAACTGAACTAGAACTGAACTAGAACTGAACTAGAACTGAACTAGAACTGAACTAGAACTGAACTAGAACTGAACTAGAACTGAACTAGAACTGAACTAGAAACTGAACTAGAACTGAACTAGAACTGAACTAGAACTGAACTAGAACTGAACTAGAACTGAACTAGAACTGAACTAGAACTGAACTAGAACTGAACTAGAACTGAACTGAACTAGAACTGAACTAGAACTGAACTAGAACTGAACTAGAACTGAACTAGAACTGAACTAGAACTGAACTAGAACTGAACTAGAACTGAACTAGAACTGAACTAGAACTGAACTAGAACTGAACTAGAACTGAACTAGAACTGAACTAGAACTGAACTAGTACTGAACTAGAACTGAACTAGAACTGAACTAGAACTGAACTAGAACTGAACTAGTACTGAACTAGAACTGAACTAGAACTGAACTAGAATTAGAACTGAACTGGAACTGAACTAGAACTGGACTAGAACTAAAATTGAGGTAGTTCAGTTCTAGTTTAGTAGAACTGTCGGGTAATTCACATTCGTCACTGCCGGCTTCAAAATCGAACATTCATTGTAATGCGTGCGCAGGTTTAATAGATTAAGTTGAAACAGTTATGACTAAACTTAGGTTGTTGTTTTTTGTGTGTCTATTATAATTATCTGCATTTAATTTTAATTAATACAATTAAGTTCCTCTTTGTTATCAATTGCCACCAAAAATGAAAGTTTAGTCTGTACTGTTCGAATATCTCTTTTAAATTCCCATGAATTTAATTGATTTTATTCCTAGGAGTATAATAAAAATAAAATTAATTAAATTATATTTGGCTTTTTATCACAGTAAAGGGAAATAAAAAATGTTTGGCCAAGAAAGTCTAACAAAAATAAATAAAAAAATATATTAACTGAATTTTATGTTTAAGGTAGGAAATTTTCTGCTAAGAAATTAATATAATGATTATATATTTTTTTTTAAAATTATACTATACTATTATTATACTATATGCCAGACATAATGGCGAGAAGTGTGAAGCAATTTGTTAAATTTGTATTTTATGAATAAATACAAAATGATTTTGTCTAAAATTTTATGTATTTTTTGATCCTTAAATGTTTATATACCATTTGCTGTTATAATTTCTGCAAAATTATCAACTTGAGATTTTAGCCGATTTATTAAGAATGACTTATTTCTCAATTAATATATGGCAATATGGGTATTAAATTTTAGCAAATCTTTAGTAGATTACAACAAAAATATAAACTTTTACAAATCGTTCTTTATTAACAAAATTTTGCAATTTATTTGTGAAAAGTAAGTTATTTTATTTTCTACAGGGTGTATGATTGTAATATTTTAAAACAACATTAGCAATTCGATTTTTTATTTAATTGTTGTTGATTTTAATCTAAAAAACAAGGTTGAATGAACTTTTCAAAAGCAATAAAAACTAAAAAAAAGATATCTGTTTAGTAGGGTAAGTTAAAAATGATGTAATTATTTTTTCTTAATAACACTAAACGCAAATTTAAAAATGTTACAAGAGTATAAAAGTAACTAAACAGTTACGTCTAAATCTAGATAATTTGTTTTGCCAACAAGTAATTAGTTATAAAGTGATAGACCTAACATATTCTTTGAAATTTAAACTATTTTCCCGTTTAATTCGCCCCTTAAGCATAACACTATTCCTAAACAAAAGTTCTCTTTATTCTAATTTCAATTTGTAAACCATTGAGTTAGAATACTAATAAAAAAATAACAAAATTCCACACCTAATTAGCAAAAATTTGAAGCAACAAAAATTTTTTTTCAGAAATTAAAAATAACCAAAATTACCCATCTTATAAAAGAAAAACATATATAATTCTAAACAAACCACTCAAATAAACTTAAATAAATATTTTTAGAAAAGATTTGTGTTTTCTTTCACAAGAAAACAAAACAACAACATGTAAATAAAAACTCTTTAAAATTTAAGACAACCACAACAAGAACAGCAAGCGGCATATAAGAAAATTGCATGTCTTCAAATATATTCTAAAGTGACAAATCTGGGGGTCTTTAAAAAGGTGGCAAGTGAATGTGTGTAAAAAGATTTTTTTTCCATTTCATAGTGTATACACAAATGTTAATGCCATAGACAGCAACTAAAAATAGTTTGATTTATGTAAAGTGTAATGGAATAATAAGTTTAACACACAGAGTAAATATTTGGAAATATATTTTGTTTATTTTACTTTTAAAATCATAAACTTGAGATTTTATTGGAAATTATGTTTAGAATTAATGTCAATGTGTTTGTATTAACATTTGGTAGGAGTTTTTAGTTTGTAGCTTTAATTTGAGATTTCAACCGATTTAATAGGAATGAGTTATTATGTAAACGAATTATGGCAATATGGGTGTTAAAATTTAGCTTAAGGTTTAAGGAAACTAAAATAAATATAAACTGGAAAATTCTTTAATTTTTGTTAAAGAAAACTTAAAATTTTGTTAAATTTTAGAAAAAAAACTTTTTGTAAATTGAATTAATTTAAGTTAAATTTGGAAATTGAACCTTTAATTTACTTTAAAATAATTACTATTGCTTAAAAGCAACGTTTGCCATACATTTATCGTTTCTAGCTTCAAGTTGAAATTTCCACCGATTTATTAGGAATATGGTAAAGTCAAGGTAAAATGCTTCAATATGGGTATCATATTTTAGCTAAAAATGTAAAACAGTTAAAATAAATATAAACTAATAAAAATATTGAAAATGAAATAAACAATTTGGAATGAAATGGAATAATATTGAAATTTCAATAAAAAATGCGTTAATCTGTCAATATTCTAGAAAATTTTGAACACTAGGAAGTCAAGAATAATTATTATATATTAAAAACTATAGCCGGAGTTGTAGAGATCATAAAAAAATATTAACAAATAAATTTTTGTTAAAAATATTTAACATTTTATAAAATGATTCGCCGTTGATGATTAAAACGTCTAAATTTAAGGTTTAAAAGGGAATATAACATTAGATTTTGTTTAAAATGAATATAGATTATCTGTTTTAACTTTTGGTATCACTTTTTTGTTTATAACATTAAGTTGACATTTTAACCGATTTATTAAGAATGACGAGTTATGTTATTAAAGTATAGCAATATAGGTGTTAAACTGTTTGAAATGTTTAAAGCAACTTATTAAAAGTATAAACTAGTTGAATTTCTAACACATTTGAAGGTGAGACAAACAATATAGAACAAATATTTGCTACATAGAAAATATTTTAAAAAAATTTGAGAAATATTATCATCAGATTACATGAATTTGATTTAAACGTGTATTTGTAAGGTCGCCAGACAATTGTTGATCATTTTAAATTATCAAAATTTAAGTTTTTGAAACCTAAAATGTTCACCGATGTATTAAGAATGAATTTATATGAATTATATATTAAGCAAAATATGACTCAAAATGTTACAAAACAAAAGAAATGTATGGAAAAACCACAAACCCATAACACTCCCTGAAATTTGCGATATTATAAAGGAATACAAGTGCAAAAAGTTAAATTTTAAATTTTCCAAAAATAACCATCATTTTGCTTTAATTCTAATAAATGTGACAAAAATTTTATACATCTGGCAGTCATATATGGTTAGCTATCGTTTGCCATGCAAAATTTTTGAAAAATCTAAAATTGAGATTTCCACCGATTTATTAAGAATATGTTATAACACAAACAAAGTCTAACAATATGGGTATCAAACTTTAGCAAATCAATGCTACAATACAATAAAAATATAAACCTTACAATTTATTACAATTGCAATACTTTTTTTAACAAAATTTCAGTCATGTTTCACATGAAAAATGCAAATAAATTAAATTTTTCCTTAAATAAATCACATTCACAACTTTCTTTTTATTGATGTTAAAATTTTACTAAAACAAATCACAAACAGCATGTGAATCACCTGTTTTTATTTTATAAATGAAAACAATTGTACGATTTAAGAGTTTGGGAAAAATAAATACAAAAATTGCAATTATTTTTGGTGTTGTCTTATTAGTAGGTCGATTGTTTTGCTTGATATTGATGTGGGACTAAAAAAAATACTGCAAATAGTCTTTAAGATCTATAGAGAAAGAAATAAGTAAGGTGTAGAGTTATTTGAAGAAATGTCGAAAATGCGGAAGACATTTATTTAATTTTTTTTTTTCAGTTTTGTAGCATTTCATTTACAATTTTGTATTTGAAGTGGGTGCTTTTAGGCGGCCTAAAAAAAAATGTTTCGAAAAAATGTTTGAATTTTGTTTGGTGGTGGCGTGTATGTAGTATTTTTGGCACAAATTGTGTAATTAATGATAGGCAGGCGTCTGGCATGAGCAAAATAGAAACTAAATATGGGTTAATAGGTATTTTGGCATGAATTTTACAAAAAAAGAGTAAAAAACATAGTAAAGTAATAGAAATGATAAGGAATTTGTAAAATGTTTTGAAACGCAGAAAAACTAAATTTCAAGTATTTAAAGGAAAATTTAACAAAAATTTAAATAATACAATAAATTAAGGGAAAATTTTGTAAATAAAAATAAGAGTTTTTTTTTAAATTTCACTTGTTGTCAGAATATGTAAATTTTGTTTGTGAAAAATTACTTTTAGCATATGTCTTTGACCATTTAAAAATTAATGATTTTCAGTGTTTTGTGATTCATAACGTATAATTTTGTTTAAATTTTAATTAAGCAATTTATTTTTGTTTGCGGTTTAATGACTTTTCTTTGTAGTAATTTGTTGTATTTTCAATTTCTCAAATTTATGTTCTTTTTGTATTCAGCTTCCTGACAAAAAGTGTGTAGTTTTCATTTGGTTGTTTTAAAAATACAAAAAAATAAGAAAATTTTGATTACGTCAAGATCAGTTTTAAGACGAAAAACTTTTGCAAGAAGAAAATCAAAAAAGATCAACATTTGAAAATATGTTTTACTCATAAATAATGAAAAATTTTCAAAAGATAAACAAAATTTTTAACGAAAAATTCTACAAATTGTATAAATTTTTGCTTCTAAAAATTGTTTAAGAAAATTATTTTATTTAGAGCAAAAAATTAATATTTTTCATTTCATACGAAATATTACAGCTTTCTGATGGTTATAATGCATTAAATTCATTCCAATGAATAACACAACTGTCATACTTTCATTTCCCTATAAAATTAGATCAATATCTAAAAGTTGAGATTTCGACCGATTTATTAAGAATAGCGTAAACTTTATACAAAGTATATCATTATGGGTGTTAAACTTTAGCTAATGATTTCTGCAATTAAAATAAAATATAAACTTTAAAATATTAAAAAATTTTTAAGAAATAAAATCAAAAAATATAAAAACTTTTATGTTATAAGATATGTTTCAATTCATACCAAAAACGCCTATTTTCAGATTTTAAAAATGTCTTAAATTTAGTTACATTTCTAACACAACAATCATTCTTTCATTTGTCGTTCAAATTACGTTAATATCTCAAAGTTCAGATTTCCACCGATTTATTAGGAATATGATAAATTATGTACAAATAATAACAATATGGGATTTAAACTTTAAATAAAAATCTGAGCAAACGAAATAAAATATAAACTTTAGACAAAACTAAACTATTAGAAAAAATAATAAATTTTCATACTTTTACTTATTTTGTATATTTTTAAAAATATACTGCTCTAGGATTGATATAATGTTTTAAATTTCCTTAAATTACTAGCACAACAGTTTTTCTTACATTTGCCTTCCAAATCAAGCTTATATCTTGAAGTTCAGATTTTCACCGATTTATTAGGAATATCATACATTATATACAAATTACAGCAATATGGGATTTAAGCTTAAGATAAATTCTGAGCAAACGAAATAAAATATAAACTTTAAACAAATTTAAGCATGGGAAGACAAATAAAAAATTTTCTTATTACGATATATTTTTTATTAATCAGAAAAAATACTGCTTTTTGACTGATATAATGTCTAAAATTTATTTAAATTTCCTAGACAAGAGTTCTACTTTAATTTCCCCATAAAATTAGAGTCATAACTTAAAGTTAAGATTTCCTCCGATTTATTAAGAATAACGTAAATTATATTTAAAGTCTAACTATATGGGGTTTAAACTTTAGCTAATGATCTGAATAAACAATATAAAATATAAACCTTAGGAAAATTTTATTTTTTAGGAAATTAAAACAAAACTACAAAAAATTTAAATTTTTGGCAAAATATTTAAATATTTCTTAATTTTATAACTATAAAACCAATATTTAAACTTCATTTTGTGTTTAGATAAACCCTAAATATATTTTTTATAATTTTCCTTTACAAAAGTTATAATATTTCAAATTTGAGATTTACCCCGATTTATTAAGAATGCTATAAAACTAATATGAAACATAGCAAAATAGGTATCAAATTAAAGCTTGTGATAAAAACAGTTTAAATAAAATATAAACCTTTAATTTTAAACAATTTTATGGGATAAAAACTTTATTATTTTATATGACAAACAACTATATAAGGTCTTTTTTAAATTACTATATTTATGTATACATATTTCTTACAATTAACAAAGTGTGTCTGCTTTTAAACACGCAATAGTTTTAAATTTAATTTCTCAAAAAACTATAAGTTTTATAAAGCAAAGAAAATATTCAAAGAGAAATACTAAAAATTGCATGTCTACAAACTTGAACTTGTTAACGTAGCCATTAAATGTTTACATAATAAATATTTAAGTTTTTGTTTTAATTTTTCTTATTATAATTTAAGTTTGTGTTTATTAAATGTTCACATAAACATTTCAATTAAAATAACATCCTCTATATCTCTGATGACTGCAAACACTTGTTTTCTTTAATAAGTACAACTGGAAGTGAAAACCACACTTTTTCTTCTTGTTTTTTTTTATAGTAAATCGGAAGTAATTATGCATAATTTCCGTTGTCATTAGCTCGTGTTAAATTGTTTTAAAATCTGTTACATTTTTCTTTTTGTTGTTTTTTTTTTAATTCTTTGACATAAAAGGTGTATTGTTATTGAGTAAAATACAAACACAAGAATTAAGTAGGTATTTTATAAAAAAGGGCTTAAGATGAGGGCACAATATTGTTATGTCGAGAACATAATTGAGGTTAATTTGAACATGTTTCTTTTGTTATTTTTAAAAGCCCTCCATTCAATAAATTGTTTTGTCTTTTGTCAAAACTTTACATAATGGTTGCATTTACTTACTTAAGTATTTTTGTTTGTAAAACTTAACACGATATTAAAGATTTGTAAGATTTACTTGCATGAGAATTTTAGACTTAATATAGGTTTTTAAAAAAGTATGTTGAACATAGAAAACGTTTTTAAATAATAGACATCAATTTGTTAAAAAAAATATAGGGGGAAGTTTTAACAAAATTTTTAATTTACTTTAAATACGTGTTGTCATATTAATGCAATACTTTTTAAAATAAATATATAAAATTTTTATAGTTTTCTTATAATTTCTTTTAAAACACTAAAATTTTCTTAAAGTTTATATTTTATTTTAATTGTTTAGGTTAATAGCTAAAGTTTAAAACCCATAATGCGGCACTTTGTATATAACATTAAATATTCTTAAAAAATCGGTAGTAATCTAAACATTAAGATATTATGGTAAATTGATAAGGAAATAGTAGTAGTAGTAGTATAGTAGTAATTTAAATAAATTAAAGTTATAAAAACAAACTAAAAGCAGTAGTTTTTGTATAATTTCCAAATAATAATTTTTACAAATTACACTGAAAAATTTTATAAATATTTTTATTTCTTTCAAAACTTTAATTTTTTCTAAAGTTTATATTTTATTTCGTTTATTTATAACATAAGCTAAAGTTTAACACCCATATTGCTATACTTTAAATATAATTTACGTTATTCTTAATAAATCGGTGGAAATCTGAACTTGTAGTTATCGCTCTAATTTTTATAGGTAAATTAAAGCTGAACTGTTGTGTAAGGAATTAAAATAAATTTAAGTCATTATAACAATTATAAAACAGTATTTTTCTGGATTATTATATAATTTATCATATTCCTAATAAACCGAGCGAAATCTGATCTTTAAGCTATTGACCTAGTTTTGATGGCAAATGAAAGATAAACTGTTTTATTGGCAATTTAAATTAATTCACGAAATTATAGCAACCTGAGAGCTGTAAATTGTTACAAATTTAAACCTGCCAAAGTTGAAAAGAGATCGATCAATTGAAAAGTTTTTTTTTTCTTTAGAAATGACTTGAATAAATTTATATTTTCGCCCACTGTATTTTTGTCACTCAGACACACCCAATTCTAGAAAATGTTTGGCGTATAAAATGATAAGATTTCGTTGCCAAAAGTAATTAAAGTTAACAGGCCTATAAAAACTATTTAAATTACATACTAATTTATTACGTACAAAACTAGTTTTCAAAATAAACTTTTTTATAAAATTCTACTTGAAATAATTGTTTTTTAATCAACTTCCGCATTTTAAACTATAAATTAAAATCGTTACTAAAACGTTAATTTTAAACATTTTAAACGCACAAACTAATCATAAATTATATGGTTTTTAAAAATAAACAAAAAATTTAAGTGCAAATTTTAAAAAAAGTGTGTAGATTCCAAAAAAATATATAAAAACAAAAATTTATTTATTTAAAAACAAAACTACAAAACGTGCCAAATAAATTTGTATCTATTTTTTTTTTTTGCTAATTTGAAGAAAATGAAATAAAAATTTATTTTAAAAAACATATACGAAAAAAATTATTTAAAAATACTTCGAACAATATTAAGAGAATCAGAAAAATACTCTACTTTCTAGAGAAATAATCAAAAGAAAAATCGAGATATATTATTGTTCTGCCAACATGCTAACGAACTCATAATGACCCCTCGTCGAAAGTAGAGTTCAAAGATTTTCTTAAATTTATATACCATCCCGTCAAAAATGTCACATGATCATTTGACTTAAATTTGTTTCAAAAAAGATTTATATAAATTGTTCTTATTTTAATATTAATGCAAAATTCAAAGCGCTAAAATGTCTCCGCAAAATATACATAAATTATTGTGCTTGTTTTAAACAAAATACACCTGATGATTGAATATATTTTCGGTTGAAAATATTTATAACAATTTATGAATCATCTTAAAATTAGCAACAAATAAAATTAAATAGAAAAAATATATAAACAAAATACCAAGAAATCAAATTAGGAAATATTGAAATGTTTACATAATAAATAAAGCTAAAAGAAATTCCAGTTAAAATAAATTTTTAATTAATAAAAATATACAGACGAGTAAAAGTTTGAAATTTTAAGCAAATATATTAAATATATTAAAATTATAATATGTCTGTTTTAAAACTCTAATAATAATTTAAAGTTTGCCATAATTTTTGTTGTATAGTTATAAAGTTGAGATTTCCGCCGATTTATTAAGAATAAGCTAAATGTTGTTAGAACAAAGGCAATATGTGGCTTAAAATTTAGCTTATATAGAGATCTTTCTAAAATAAATATAAACCATATAGTATTTTTAAAGATATTGATTTTTTTTTTAAATTAAAAATTTTATTATTTTTAAGTTTATCAAAGGAAATTTTAACGTAAGAACAGGTTTCCAAAAAAAATTTTATTAAACCTAAAGTTATTTAAAGAATACTTGAAGAGTTCGAAAGAGAGAAAACCTTTTCAATCTATAATCAAACGGAAATTTTTCTAAGGAAAACTCTTCGATTTTGCTTAAAAAAAACTTGACCCAATGAAAATTTTTCAAAAGAAATCTCATAAAAATGAAAAAATAAAGAAAACTCATCGAACGAAAAGTTTTACCAAGAAAACTTGTTTGACCAAGATTTCGAAAAGTTTTCTGGAAAAAAAAAATATCGATCTCAAAAAGATTTTTAACGAAAACTGATCAATCTCGAACTAAAAGTATTCTAAGTAAAACTCTTCAATCGAAAAGTTTTCTGAATAAAAATAATCGATCAAATAGTTTCCTAAAGTAAATTGTCGATATTGAAATGTCTTATAAAGAAAACCGGCCGATATCGAAAAGTTTTCTAAATAATAGTGATCGATCAAAAAGTTTTCCAAAAAAAACTTGTCAAACGAAAAGTTTTCTAATGAAAACCGATCGATCAAAAAGTTTTATAGAGAAAAAAAAAAACTCCATTGATCTTGAATAATTATCTAAATCAAACTTTGTCGCAAATTGTTAAAGAAAACTCATCGATCGAAAAGTTTTTTAAAGAAAAATCATCGATCTAAAAAAGTTCTTTAACGAAAACTGATCGATCTCGAAAAGTTTTCTAATGAAAAGTGATCAATCTCGAAAAATTTTTCAATGAAAACTGATCGGTCTCGAAAAGATTTCTAATGAAAACTGATCGATCTCGAAAGGTTTCTAATGAAAAATGATCGCTTTCGAAAAGTTTCCTAATCTCAAGATGTTTTCTACTGAAAACTGATCGATGTTGAAAAGTTTTCTAATAAAAACTATTCGATCTCGAATAGTATTAAAACTGATCGATTTCTCAAAGTTTAATAAAGACTGATCAGTCTCGAAATGTTTTCTCATCTATCGAAAAGTTATATATAGAAAACTGACCGATCTTTTAAATGTTTTTAAAGAAACGTTTTTCAAAGACTAAAAATTGATTGGATCCCAGCCGATTTATTAAGAATGAAAAGTCGTGCCTACAATAGCACTCAATATGGGTCTTAAATGAAAGCTTATATAGATCGATAGATATATAATCGTAAAATCGTACATAAAAAATTTATGGACATAGAAATCTCTGCTCATAGGTCGAAAAGTTTTTTAACAAAAACTCATGGATCTTGTAAATGTTTGTAGAGAAAGGTTTCCTAATGATTATAAATTCGACAAAAGAGTATAACAAATAGTTTTCTAACATTTGACACCAGTTTCTCTTTATTATAAGCAAGTTTGGACCCGAACCGATTTATTAAGAACGAAAAGCTATAACTACAAAAGCATACAATATGGGTCTTAAATGAAAGCTTATACAAAGTACAATAATAAGAAACTATAATAAATTTAATATAAACGTAACGATTGTTGTTAGACAAAAAAATTTCTCGACGAATCTTTTCTTATAATTTAACACTAACACTTTCTAATTGTTAATAACCTTAAACAGTAGTAGGTACTTATTTCGAAAAAAAAACTAACAGCATTTAAATAATATCAAGCTTTTAATTGAAACCTTAGAAAACAAAATGTGCTCACATTATTCACACTATATTTGTAAATACATAAATTCTTTTAGCCTTAAAACAAGCAAAATATTGAAGAAAAACATGAACAAAAAAAAAATCAATCCAAAAACGTGAACTAATACGCATTTTAAATAACATTTAAAAAATTCTTCATAAAAACAAATCAATAAATGACAAACCAAAACAAAAATGTTTACTAAAAAAGAAAAACAACTGCAGCATTTTGTAACAATCACTAACAATTTTATGTTAAATGTTTTTATTTTTTTATATTTTAACATTTTGTTTAAAAGTTTCTTTTATTTCTAAAAAGTATTTTATGTTCAAAAACCTACTAAAACTATTTTGTACAAATTCAGTACAAGGTAGTTCAGTTTAGTTTTTTTTATTAACGAATTTTAAGTGAAATATAAATTAAAAATGTAAAATAAACTTTTCCCAAAAAAAAAAAAAAAAACGTTAAAAAATTTCTAAAAACAGAAATTAGTTTAAAACTGGTTGTAATAGAAACGTTGTTGCTATTTTTGAATTACAAGTTGAAAACCGTTTTGCTTTAAACTGTTTTCAACTTATGACAGGTTGCATTTTATACTTGTTTTCTTGCCAATTTGGACTGTGTGAATTTTGCATAAATTATGTGAAACACAACACAAACACACAAAATCTTGTTTATTAGTTATAAAACACTTTGAAGAAATTATATTTTATTAAAGGCAGGAAATATCATAATGAAAAGAGCAAATAACAGCAAAACTAAGCCAAAAATGTGTTTGTTTTAATGGGGACATTATGAAAAGTTTTACAAGAAACCAAATTATGAAAAACTAAATAAATTATAGCACAAGATAAATTAATACACAGATTTTAAATATTTTTTTCTCTATTTGCTTTATAAAAGCAAAAAAATTGCTTAAAAAATGTTAAACAAATAATATTTTTGAAGAAAGTTTTCTGTGTTATAACAATTTTAACATTATCTATCATTTGCGCTACATTTCGATCCAATATTTCAAAGTTGAGATTTAAGCCGATTTATTAAGAATAGCAAAATATTAAAGATAATGTCATCAATATGGGTCTTAAACGTTAGCTTATGACTCCAGCTATCGGTAAAAAATATAAACTGACGACTAATTAAATAATTTCCTAGAAAATCAAATCGATTTAGAACAAAATTTAAAAAAATAATTTCTAAAATAATATTTAATTAATAATTTAATTTTTGTTCAACAAAACGGTTTCTCATGACTTAATGCTTATTATCTATCATTTGCGCTACCTTTCGTTTAAATAATTCAAAGTTGAGATTTGAACCGATTTATTAAGAATATCTTAATACTTCAATTAAGGTAAACAATATAGGGTTCTAAGGTTAGCTTATAACCACAGCAATCTTATAAAAATATAAACCATTAAGAATTATAAATATATTTAAAAAAAATCTATATTTTAAAATTTTTCAAATCTTTGCTAATTTTTTCAAATTAATAAATTTTTGTTTCAAACAAATTTTAAATCAAATATTCAATCATTATAATATTTTAGTTCCAGAATCAGTTTTAAACCGATAAAAATATAAATTCTTCCTAGAGAATTCAGAAAATAAAAAAATTTTTGACAATTCGACTGCAAAATTCTGCGAAATATAAATTTTTCCACACAAAAATATTTTTATTGTAACTTTTACATCAACAGCTATCATTTGAGTTATTTTTCAATTTCATATTTCAAACTTTAGCTTTAAGCCGATTTATTAAGAATATCTTAATTCTCAAAATAATGCCCATAAAATGGGTCTCAAACTTAAGCTTATTACCACAGCAAATGTGAAAAAAATATAAACCAGCCAATAAATGGAGAAAATAATTTTAAAAAGATTTAAATTTCTTAAAAAAACTGAATAATTTCAAAATAATTACTTTTTCAAAACAAACAATTCTTAACTAATTAAATATTAAACATAAATATGAAATTTAAAATCAAAATTCATTTCATGTTATTCCTTAGTCCATCATCCTATTGCATTTATCTGTTTTTATAAGTATTTATATATTTCACTTATTTTTAAACTTGTTTAGAATTTTTAAATATCATCTTTAAATCATGTTGAGTACGTTAAGAATGTTTTATTTTTTTCGAAATTTTAAATTAAATGTTTTTCCCCCTCTTCATTCTATCATCGTTTATATCGACCTTACATATCCGTGTTATTTAAAAAACGTGTTGTGCATTTATAATTTGAATGAATTTAGTTTGTTCAGTTATTGTAAAAAAAAACAACAATAATAAAATGAAAATAAATACAATAACAACACAGCAACAGTAGTAAGAAAACAACAATAACAATAATTAATTTACATAAAACGGCCATAGGTCAGTGACACTTTTTTTGTTGAAATGTTAAGAGTTTTTGAATTAAAATGAAAATTTTATATAAAAAAATTTAAATTGTTTTTTAATGTAACTGACATTTTGTTTAAAGCTGGATTTTTTTTAAATCTCCAGGAACTGATATTGATATATTGTTCTTTTGGTTGGCGCCAATTAATAAAGAAACATTTTTGGAATGTTAATAAGAATTTAATGCAAATTTAGTGCATTTTTTTATTGTAATAAGCAGTTAACAACAATATAATTTTTACATATTAAATGTTTTTTAATTTTGAAAATTTTTATTTAAAATATATTTTTTGTAGAAATATTTTAATTTGTTTTTTATAATTTATGTCATTTGTATTTATTATAATGAACCGTTTATAGTTTATTTTAACAGTGTTTTTTATAAGCTTTAATTTGATACCCATATTAACCTATTTAATCTTAAACTTCTTCATTCTTAATAAATCGGTTTTAGTCCTAACTTTAGTAAATTTGAGAAAAACAAATGGCAAATGTTTAAAAAGCTAACAAATATTATATTTCTTAATAATGTATTCGTTTAGTAGCACATTTCATAAATTTTTCTCTCATTTAAAAAAAGTTCGATTAAGACCGATTTATAAGGAATGAAGAAATATGATTTATAAGAAAGCACATGATATCAACTTTAATTAAGTTACTACGACATAATTTAAGCAGTATATGTATATGCTTTAATTTGATACCCATATTAACTCATTTAAACTAAAATTTCCTCATTCTTAATAAATCGGTTGTAGTCCCAACTTTAGTAAATTTAAGAAAAATTCATGGTCAATGTTTAAAAAACTAACAAAAATTATATTTTTTAGTAATATAATCGTTTAATAACATTTTCTCCAATTTATAAAGACTTAAATTCAGCCCGATTTATAAGGAATGAAGAAACAGTCGTGTATTATTTGTAATATGGGTCTTGAACTAAACAATTATAAATATGTTATCCGGGCAGGAAATCGATTAAATTCTTTTAAAAGCTGTCAAAAAATATAACAAAACTTTTTTAATTGCCTTTGATTATTATTTTAATCAAAATCACACACTAAATGTCATAGTAAAACTTATTCTATCCATTTCCATTCTTTTTTCTATAATTTCTAAAAGTTTTGGTTTAAACCGATTTATTAAGAATGTAGTAATAAACTTTTATTATTAACAATATGGGCCTTAAATTAAAGCTTATATAGCATATGTTTTATATCAACTATAATTAATTAACTATATCACTTATTTTAAGCAAAAAATCTGTTAAATCGGTCAACTGTTTCAAAATTTTAATAAACATTTTAAATATTGTGTTTTAATCAATTTTAATGGCTTTCTATGGTTTTCTAATATTTGTCATAGTTTTTTTTTTCGAATTTTTTTCAATTTTGGTTCCAACCGATTTATTAAGAATGAAGAAATATGTTTGCAATGTTAACAATATGGGTGTCAAATTAAAGCTAATTTATAGTACTATTGATAAAAATTATAATTATTTAATTTTGTAAGAATTTCTAGAGGAAAAATCGGTTAAGTTCAGTAGGAACTATTAACAAATTTAAATAAATAAAAAAAGTTCCTTTAAGCCTTTTTATTAACAAAATACTTTAATATTCCTCAATTATCATAGTTTCCTATTAATATCCATACATTTTCCTTAAGTATTTGCAAATTTTGGTTTAAACCGATTTATTAAGAATGAAGAACTAAGCTTGCAATGTTAACAATATGGGTGTCAAATTAAAGTGTATAAAGAGAGGAGTTAATATTTAGTATAAACTCCCAATTATATTTATCACTTTAGGAACAAAATAGATCAAAACGATCAAATGTACAAAAATTTTAATTAAGTTTTTAAAAATTGTTTTCAAAGCTTTTTTATTGGCGAACAAATTTACTCAAGTACATATCTCAAAATTTTCTGCATTTGTCATAAGTTTTAGGGCAATTCCTACAAGTTTTGGTTCAAACCGATTTATTAAGAATGAAGAACTAAGCTTGCAATGTTAACAATATGGGTGTCAAATTAAAGTGTATAAAGAGAAAAGTTTATATTAAGTAATAGATTATACAATTATATGAATTACTTTAAGAAAAAAATGGTTGAAATCAGTCGAATGAGCAAAAATTTGAATTAATTATTGGTTAAATGTTAAAAAAACAATCTTATTGGCAAATAATTTTACTTTTGTAAAATTCTCAGAGTTTTCTAACATTTGCCATAAGTTTTAGAGCAATTTCTACAAGTTTTGTTTCAAACCGATTTATTAAGAATGAAGAACTAAGCTCGCAATATAAACAATATGGGTGTCAAACTAAAGTGTATAAAGAGTTGAGTTTATATTAAGTATAATCTGTCAACTGTATTATTTACTTTAGGGAAAAATCGATTATATCGGTGGTAAGTATAAAAATTTTAATTAAGGATTTGGAAAATTGTTTCAACTGCATATTTGTTGTCAAATACATTTACTTATGTACAAATAACACAGTTTTCTAGCATTTGCCATAAGTTTTAGGACAATTTCTACAAGTTTGGGGTTCAAACCGATTTATTAAGAATGAAGAAATATGCTTGTAATGTTAACAATGGGTATCAAATTAAAGCTTATAAGACGGCCAATTTATATTAGCAATAATACTTCAATTATTTCTGTTATTATTGCCTTAATATTACAAATTAAAAGAAAAAGTAAGTTTTTTTTCATAATAATTTAGAAATAATTTTTTTAAATGTTTTAAGTTTGCAAAAAAATTTCACTTTTCAATAGAATTTGTTTAACAAAAAGTCATAAAATATATTTTCTTTTGAAAAACGTTATGATAATTTAATTATTCGTATAATAAGCCGTTTCCACAAAATGTTTAATAAAACATAAATAAATTGTTATTTAAAAAAAAAAAAACTTTTTGTAAACTTTCTCCTAAAACTTTTTTAACATAAAATACCTCAAGTTATATGCTATAAATAAAAAATACACATGTAGGTAAGTATAATAAACAAACATAAGTATTTGTTATTTTTTTACCACAAAAAAAGCTAAAAATATTTGTTTAAAGAAATCTTTATTAGATGTGGTCAGTTTTGTGCATAAAAACCTCTTGTCTATATCAATAATAGTTAAGACAACAAAATATGTGTGTTTTTTATGTTGGAAATTTTTTTCTCTTTAGTTGAATGTAAATTGATTTTTAATTGCCTGTTCATATGTAAATTGTCAAGAGGTGTTTCATAATACCCTAAGTAAGTAAGATGATTTTGAAGGTAAATATTTTATCAGCTTGAGATAACAGGTGTTGACACCTGATAATTTGAGCAGACTGATATAAAAGGCAGTAAATTACAATCCTTAATTGTAAAAGAAAGAGGTTAGGTGTTAAATAAATAAGAAATTTAAAAACAGCAGGAATGTAAACTTTTGATAATTTATTTAAAATTTTAAGAAAATTTTTGGAATTTTTTTTTGATCATAAAAAGTATTTAAACAAGATTTGGATTATATAATTAGCATTATAAGAAAGTTAATTTATGATCTGTAAAAACTTTGAGGCGGGCCATGATGAGACGCAACAACGAATGGCCCGGCCCGCCTCAAACATTTCTTTCAAGCATGAAATTAAGGTAAAGTTTTACTCAAGGCAATTTTAGAAAATATTTTTTGTGCTTAACAATTAATAAATATTAATGAACTTTTAATAAAATTGTTTACATTTCCAATGACTTTCTATAGGCTCAAGTATTTGTAAGAAATAACAAAAAAAAATTGTAATTTTTTTCCATTTTTAATTCCTACATTTCAAAATCACTATAATTGAACTCAATTAATGTGAATGTCATTTTATAAAAAAAAAAATAAAAAGCAAAAATGCATAAAATCAAATACAAAACACAACATTTAAGTTGAACAATTGATATTGAAATTAATTGGATTTAATTCAAAGGTTTTTTTCTGATGTCTACAAATGTTTTCAAATCCCATTCAAACATTTGTTGCTGATTTGTATACAAAAAAGACGTGTTGAAAACTATACTTAGCTGCCTTAAAAAGAGTTAGAGATTTTTTCAAGCAAATACATACCTGCAAAGAGAGAAAAAGAGGAAAAATATTATTAAAATATTAAAAAAATTAAATTAACTTAATAATACAAAACAATGTTAACCCTCAAAATCATAAAACTCAACAAGTATTTTTTTCTATAAAAATTACGTAATAAAAAAAATTATGTCTGATCATGTTAAAGGGCTTTGTAATAGCAACACCTGCATTGATTACACCTTCAATTAAGTGAACGTGTGTTTTTTTTTCGATTTTTTTGTAAAAGAGTTTTATCATTTAATGATTGGTAGTTAATGTTCAACTATGTACTTTGAAAAAAAATTACCATTAAAATTTTTTGAAATTAACATAAAGGGGCACCAGCCAGGGGTGTTGAGGTATCAACAAAAGTTTGTTTTTTTATAGATATATTGAAACTTATAAATCATAACTGGTTAACATGCCTCAAAATTTAGAAAAAAAAAAACTAATTGTTGAAGATCCTACAATTGCACCAAAAGTAGGCCTATTAAGAGAGGTATATAGGTAAAAATAATATTGGGCTACAAAACTACAATTGAAATTTCTTTAGGTCTTAATATAATGCTTCGATTAAAGCTTCTGTAGAATTAACAAGATCCCTTAATATGACACAATTGAAGCTAATGTGGGACTCCAAAGACAGGATCAATACAGGATCAAAAAGGTATTACGATTAATGCTTTTGCAGACCATTAAATAGAGATACTATGGAAGATTCCATAGAACAAAAAATAGAATTGCAATTAAAGCTATTTTAGAACTACAAGGATAGCTGCGACTGTAGCTTATGCTACATTGTAAAACTACAAAGGGAGTTGCTA
The DNA here is from genome assembly GCF_015586225.1 of Lucilia sericata. Classification (NCBI taxonomy): domain Eukaryota; kingdom Metazoa; phylum Arthropoda; class Insecta; order Diptera; family Calliphoridae; genus Lucilia; species Lucilia sericata. The sequence goes on from NW_023994626.1 coordinate 105,074, forward strand.
ATGAAGATAATGTAGAACTACAAGGAGAGAGCTGATATTGAAGCTACCATCTAAACTACAATTGAGGCTTATTTAGGACTACAAAGAGTGCTATAATTTAAACACAAGAAAGGCTACAAAAGAGCATGCTTAGAGCTTATGCAGGACTAAAAAGATAACTAAAATTAAAGCTTATGCAAAACTACAAATAGTTGTAGATTGAAAAATAATGTAGAACTACAAATAAAGCTACGATTGAAGCTTATTTTGAACCACAAAAACAAACATTAAAGTAAAACTACAAACCGAGATCGATTAAAGCTACGATTGAAGCTAATGAAGGACTACAATTGAGGTTTACGTAGGACTTCAAAGAGAGGCTACAAATAAAGAATGCTTGGAGCTTATGTAAGACTACAAGAAGAACTCAAATTAAGGCTTAAGTAAAACTACAAATAGTTCTTGAATCGAAACTAATGTAAAACTACAAATAAAGCTACAATAGAGGTTTATATAGGACTATAAAGAGATGGTTACATATAGAGAATGCATGAAACTTATGTTAGACTACAAAGAGAACTACAATTAAATATTATGTGAAACTACAAATTGTTCTAGATTGAAAAGTAAGGCAGAACTACAAATTAAGCTACAATTGAAGCTTATTTTGGACTACAAAAAGAGCTACAATTGTACTAAAGTAAAACTACAAGCAGAGATAGATTAAAGCTACGAATGAACCTAATGGAGGACTACAATGTAAACTACGATTGAAACTTACGTAGGACTCCCAAAGAGAGGCTACATATAGAGAACGTTTGGAGCTGTAAGGCTACAAAAATAACTCAAATTAAAGCAAATAATTCTAGAATTGAAACTAATGTAGAACTACAAATAAAGTTCCAATTGAGGCTTATGTAGGACTACAAATGTAGAACCACAAATAACGATATAAACTACATTTGCGGTTTATATAAGACTACTAAGAGAGTGCTACAAATAGCTAAAGTTTGGAGCTTATGTAAGAATACAAAGAGAACTAAAACTAAATATTACAAATACTTCCAGATTTAAAACTAATTTAGAACTAGAAATAAAGCTACGATTGAAGTTTATTTTGGACTACAAAAAGTAAAACTACAAACAGAGTTCCATTGAAGCTAATGAAGAACTTAATGTGAACTACAATTGAGGCTTCAAAGAGACACTACAAATAGAGAACGTTTGGAGCTTATGTAAGACTAAATAAACAACAAAAAATAAAAGCTTATGTAAAACTACAAATAGTTCTAGAATTGGAACTTATGTAGACCTGTAAATAAAGCTACGATTAGACTACAAAAGAGAGCTACAACTGAAACTAATGATAGACTACAAAGAGAGTCGCTATGGACGTTATTTTTAGCTTCAAATAGAGGTACAATTAAAGCTAATGTAGAACTACAAAAGCAGCTATGATTGAAGCTTAAGAAGGACTACGAAGAGAAAAGGGATTAAAGCTTATATAGGACTATAAGGGGAGCAATGATTAAAGCTGAACCTAATATAGATCAACAAAGACAGCTCAGATTGAAGTTAATATAGGACTACTAGGAAGACCAATTAAAGCATGTGTAGGACTATAATAAGCATAGCTATTAAAGCTGATTTATAACTACAAAGAAAGCTACTTTTGAAGCAAATGAAGAACTACAAAGATACCTCGATTAAAGCTAATGTAGCCCGACTTTGACAGCTACAATTGTAATCTCTATAAGTTTGTAAATACTACTATTGAGTATATAGATGCATAAAAGAGAGTTACGATTTAAGATAATGTAGGACTACAGCTAAAGTAGAACTACAAAAAGACCTATGATTAATGCTGTAAAAACACTTTTATCTAATCTGTATTTTAAATCATGCACTAGAGGCACTCCCATAAAAAAACATACAATTAAAATATAACTATTTGAATGCAAACTATTAAAAGAAACCCACCAACAACAACTGACGAATAAAAATCTTAATAATCTTTTAAATTAACTTTTATTAAAGCTATTTACATAAATGACTTCCTAAGATCTTAAAACATTTTTATAAACACCTGACTGACAAACAAGTACCCACTATCTAAGTGAAGGTCAAGTTTCAATTATACAACGTCTTTTTTTATATCCACAACGTCTCAAACTAAATGCAAATTCAAACAGACAAATACTTGTTTATAAAAATAAAGAAAAAACAAAAAAAACATTCAAAAAAATTCTTCGAAAATCATGTTTGTTTAGCCAAATTGAAAATTTTTATCAGATTAAAACAAAAACATAAAAATTTTGAAAAAAAAGTACCTCCATATCCACTTATTACAAACAAAAATTATTTAATCGAATATTAATTAGTTATGCTTGGTTACTCGTTTAACAACGACATTTTTTTTTTAAATATCAACAAAGGTCTGTAATTTAATTCCTTAATAAATGATAATTTTTTTGTTGAAAGAAAATTCCAAAAAAAGTACTTTAAATATTGTTTAAGTTAATGAAAATTAAAAAGACAACGTAAATACTATATTAAGGCTATTCTTAGATTTTGTACGATTTTTACAAAATTATCAAAATTTTGTGTTTTATTAAAGATTTATAAAGTGAATACCCTTATTGTTTTTTTTTTCTAAGCAATGTCGTTAAAGTACAGTGATTTCATTCATCGAGTCTAGTATTACCCAACTCAGCTCTGTTTCTTTGATGTTAATGACTTTATTTGTAAAATGTAATTTGATGTTGTTAATTTGATATAAAAGCAAAACAAATGTTTTATAACAAAGAAATAAACAAATTTTAGTTTAAAATAAAACTTGTGTAGCGATTTTTCTAGTTTAAAGAATTTTTTAAAAATTATATAAAAAAAGAATATTTTTTTTTTTCATTAGCTACTTGTTGAAGCTTTTAAGACTTTAAATTAAACAAAATTTTGAGGCGGGCCATGTTAACTTAAACTTTACTAGAAATCTGGAAACTCCTCTTCATAAAGTTAATTTTCAACGTCTTGTTGAAATTTCTAATTTTACAAAGCTTTCCTTAGGCCTAATTGAATCTATGTAAAACATTTTTAAGGCGGGCCAAACAAATAATATTGGTTTTATACCTGAGGAAAACTTTTTTTTCTAAAGCTTCGTTTGTAGCTCCGTCTGTAGTTCTATCTATATAAGCCTTAAAAATAACTTTAATTTAGTCCTACAAAAGCTATAATAAAAGCTCTTTAATTGCAGCTTTCTTTGTAGTTCTATAAAAGTTTCAATAAGTTATGTTTCAATTATAATTTAGGCATACAAAAGCTTAAATAAAAGCTCTTTGTGTAGACCATTTTAAGCTTTAATTGCAGCTTTCTTTGTATGTAGTTCTATACAAGTGTCAATAGTAGCTCGCGTTGTAGTTATACATAAGCTTTAATTTAAACTTTCTTTGCATTTCTAAATAAGCTACAATTGTAGCTTTCGTTATAGTTCTATGTTACCTTTAATTGTTGCTTACTTTTGAGTCATACAAAGCTTTATTCAATGTACTGTTTGTAGTCATACAAAGTCATACAAAAGCTTTAATAAAAGCTCTTTGTGTAGACCATTTTAAGCTTTAATAGCAGCTTTTTTTGTAGTTCTATAAAAGTTTCAATAGTAGCTCTCGTTGTAGTTATACATAAGCTTTCTTTGCAGTTCTAAATAAGCTTCAATTATAACTTTCGTTATAGTTCTATGTTAGCTTTAATCGTTGCTTACTTTTGAGTCATACAAAGCTTTATTCAATGTTCTGTATGTAGTCATACATAAGCTTCCATTGTACTACTTTTCATTGTAGTCCTACATAATCTTTGAGCAAAGCTCTTTTTGTAGTACTTTAATTTATTTAATGGTAGGTATGTTAGCAGTCCCAAAAGCTTTAGTCAAAGCTTTTTTGTAGTCTCACATTAGCTTTAATCGTTCATTTCTTTGTAGTATTAAATAAGCTTTGAATCTAATAATACTTGTAGTTTTACTTAAAATTTAATCAAAGCTCTTTTTGTAATCCTCCCAAAGCTTTTATTATAGCTTTTTAGCAAAAGCTCTTTTTATAGGTCTACATTAGATAGAATATAGATCTCTTTCTAGTACTATATAAGCTGTAATCGTAGCATTCTTTGTAGTAGATAAGCTCCAATTGTAAGCTCCTCTTGTAGTTCTAGTTACACAATTAGCTCTTTTTCTAAAACTACATAAGCTTTCATCCTTTAGAACTGGAACTTAGATTAATTTTAATCTTAACTCTTTTTGTATTAAATTACTTCCCCAAAACTTAATCAAATTTAAAAAAAATCAGAAAATGTTTGCCACTACAATTGGAATAATTTAAACTTTAAGGCGCCTGTTATTTATAAAAAACTTAACTCTTTTCAATAAACATTTCAAAACCCTTGTCGGCCTTTCCCCCCTTATCAGTTTACATTTATTAAATTTATTTTTTCCAACAATGAAATATTAAACGGGTATTATATTAAATTTAACATGAAAAATTTATTTCATTTATTTACATGATTTATTGGTGACATGATCTTTAACAGATACAAATTGAAATAAATCTTATTTTGGGAATTAAAAGAAAATTGTTCTTTTTGTTAAGAACAAAAAAAAATTCTTATCAAAAAGAAATATTCTTTAGTAATTGATAGGGTATGGCCTATTAAAAAGCCCCAGAACGAAAAAACAAACCTTTTCTTTAGAACATTGTTTTGCTTTCATTCTTATAAACAAATGTGTGGATCACGCCTTAAATGTTGTAAAGTGTTGCATGCCACATATTGTTGTCTGTTTTTGATTGTTTAACACATGACTGACAGCATAAAATTATAATAGATTATCCATGACATTTGGCGGTTTGTTTTTGTACTTTTGATATTGTTTAAGGTTTTAAGAAAATATAAATAAAATCAAAATATTTAGATTTGTTATAAAAAGGGATTTTGATTTAAAAGAATTCATAGGATTTTCTATGAGATAAAGTATTTTGAAAATTTTCAAAAAAATTCTTTTTAATAGAAAGACAATTATCGAAAAAAATACTAAATATATTTTTTAAAAACTGAACTAGAACTGAACTAGAACTGAACTAGAACTGAACTAGAACTGAACTAGAACTGAACTAGAACTGAACTAGAACTGAACTAGAACTGAACTAGAACTGAACTAGAACTGAACGTAGAACTGAACTAGAACTGAACTAGAACTGAACTCGAACTAAACTCGAACTGAACTCGAACTGAACTAGAACTGAACTAGAACTGAACTAGAACTGAACTCGAACTGAACTAGAACTGAACTAGAACTGAAGTAGAACTGAACTAGAACTGAACTAGAACTGAACTCGAACTGAACTCGAACTGAACTAGAACTGAACTAGAACTGAACTAGAACTGAACTAGAACTGAACTAGAACTGAACTAGAACTGAACTAGAACTGAACTAGAACTGAACTAGAACTGAACTATAAGAACTGAACTAGAACTGAACTAGAACTGAACTAGAACTGAACTAGAACTGAACTAGAACTGAACTAGAACTGAACTAGAACTGAACTAGAACTGAACTAGAACTGAACTAGAACTGAACTAGAACTGAACTAGAACTGAACTAGAACTGAACTAGGACTGAACTAGAACTGAACTAGAACTGAACTAGAACTGAACTAGAACTTAACTAGACTGAACTAGAACTGACCTAGAACTGAACTAGACTGAACTAGAACTGAACTAGAACTGACAGACTGAACTAGAACTAGAACTGAACTAGAACTAGAACTGAACTAGAACTGAACTAGAACTGAACTAGAACTGAACTAGAACTGAACTAGAACTGAACTAGAACTGAACTAGAACTGAACTAGAACTGAACTAGAACTGAACTAGAACTGAACTAGAACTGAACTAGAACTGAACTAGAACTGAACTAGAACTGAACTAGAACTGAACTAGAACTGAACTAGAACTGAACTAGAACTGAACTAGAACTGAACTAGAACTGAACTAGAACTGAACTAGAACTGAACTAGAACTGAACTAGAACTGAACTAGAACTGAACTAGAACTGAACTAGAACTGAACTAGAACTGAACTAGAACTGAACTAGAACTGAACTAGAACTGAACTAGAACTGAACTAGAACTGAACTAGAACTGAACTAGAACTGAACTAGAACTGAACTAGAACTGAACTAGAACTGAACTAGAACTGAACTAGAACTGAACTAGAACTGAACTAGAACTGAACTAGAACTGAACTAGAACTGAACTAGAACTGAACTAGAACTGAACTAGAACTGAACTAGAACTGAACTAGAACTAGAACTGAACTAGAATTGAACTAGAACTGAACTAGAACTGAACTAGAACTGAACTAGAATTAGAACTGAACTAGAATTGAACTAGAACAGCAATAGTTTGTTCCCTTTAATACCATTCACTCTGTAGTGTACCTTTAACACATTTACGATTACTATCTTTAATTGCTGTTTAATTTGAAATTTTTATTTAATTTTGTAATAAAACTATTTTTATTGTTTTGAAAGATAAAAATCTTAAAAATAAATTTTATTAAAAATATAAATTGACTTGCATTTCCACAATGCAAATAAATACCATCGAAATCGCGCAAACAATTAAAACTATGATTTTAAAAAATTTATTTAAAGGATTTATAATTTTACATACAATTTCCTACGCCCTGGTAAGTCTTAAGGATCAAAAAAAATAAAATAACATATAATAATTAATTAATTTTAGAGCAATTTTAAATATGAACTTGTGGTCCAAGATGAGGAGTTGATTATGTCTTGTAACAATAATAATACAAAATTTCCAGACATTTATTTTGATTCCAGCAATTTAAAGTTTGAAATATTAGAAGATGGTTACATCAATTTTGTGGGCACATTAGAAATTACTAATGCATTTCCGAAAAACACAATATTAAAGGTACATTTTTATTTAAGCTGCCTTTACAATATATGGACTTCACCGTAAACAGTTTAAGGCAGATAAATGCAAAGAGCTTTCTTAATAGCTCTCTTACAAGTAAAATTGTTTAAACCAGGAGAGCAATGGGAGCTCCTTGCCTATATCTGATTCAAAGGCATTACAATTGATAATTTCTTTAAACTTTAAGATAAACCTGGATTTTTATAAAAAGGATCGGGGTTCCTGGGTTAATAGTATATACAATTTCAAACGTCCTGACCTTTGTAAAGCAATGTTTGATCCCACCGAATTATGGTATAAATTTACAAGCAGTGTACCTATCGTACAACGAAAATGTCCTCTATATAGTGGGGTAAGTTTTCATGTTTAACATCTAATTACATTACTATATACATATATGTATGTATGTATATATTTTTGATTTTAGCAACAGTTTACATTTAATACAACAGCGGATATGATATTCATTTTTCCTAGTCCTCGAATGGCTGGCGAATATAAGGGTCATTTTATATTATCTGCTCAGAATACAAACACAATTATATGTGCGGACATTTTTTTAAATATTTATAGGGTTTAAGAGAAAGAAATCTTTAAAACAGGACTTAAAGTAAATAATGAGAAATATAACACTGAATAACATTTTTCAATAAAACAATTTAAATAAAATGTTTATAAAATATTTAAAAATTACTGTATATACAATACAAATAGAAAGTTCAGAAATATGTACCATTCGAAATGGTGTAGTTCAGTTCTAGTTTAGTTCTAAATTAGTTCTAGTTCAGTTCTAGTTCAGTTCTAGTTCAGTTCTAGTTCAGTTCTAGTTCAGTTCTAGTTCAGTTCTAGTTCAGTTCTAGTTCAGTTCTAGTTCAGTTCTAGTTCAGTTCTAGTTCAGTTCTAGTTCAGTTCTAGTTCAGTTCTAGTTCAGTTCTAGTTATTTCTAGTTCAGTTGTAGTTTAGTTCTAGTTCAGTTCTAGTTCAGTTCTAGTTCAGTTCTAGTTCAGTTCTAGTTCAGTTCTAGTTCAGTTCTAGTTCAGTTCTAGTTCAGTTCTAGTTCAGTTCTAGTTCAGTTCTAGTTCAGTTCTAGTGTCAGTTCTAGTTCAGTTCTAGTCAGTTCTAGTTCAGTTCTAGTTCAGTTCTAGTTCAGTTCTAGTTCAGTTCTAGTTCAGTTCTAGTTCAGTTCTAGTTCAGTTCTAGTTCAGTTCTAGTTCAGTTCTAGTTCAGTTCTAGTTCAGTTCTAGTTCAGTTCTAGTTCAGTTCTAGTTCTAGTTCTAGTTCTAGTTCAGTTCTAGTTCAGTTCTAGTTCAGTTCTAGTTCAGTTCTAGTTCAGTTCTAGTTCAGTCTAGTTCAGTTCTGTTCTAGTTCAGTTCTAGTTCAGTTCTAGTTCAGTTCTAGTTCAGTTCTAGTTCAGTTCTAGTTCAGTTCTAGTTCAGTTCTAGTTCAGTTCTAGTTCAGTTCTAGTTCAGTTCTAGTTCAGTTCTAGTTCAGTTTCTAGTTCAGTCTAGTTCAGTTCTAGTTCAGTTCTAGTTCAGTTCTAGTTCAGTTCTAGTTCAGTTCTAGTTCAGTTCTAGTTCAGTTCTAGTTCAGTTCTAGTTCAGTTCTAGTTCAGTTCTAGTTCAGTTCTAGTTCAGTTCTAGTTCAGTTTCTAGTTCAGTTCTAGTTCAGTTCTAGTTCAGTTCTAGTTCAGTTCTAGTTCAGTTCTAGTTCAGTTCTAGTTCAGTTCTGTTTTCTAGTTTCAGTTATAGTTCAGTTCTAGTTCAGTTCTAGTTCAGTTCTAGTTCAGTTCTAGTTCAGTTCTAGTTCAGTTCTAGTTCAGTTCTAGTTCAGTTCTAGTTCAGTTCTAGTTCAGTTCTAGTTCAGTTCTAGTTCAGTTCTAGTTCAGTTCTAGTTCAGTTCTAGTTCAGTTCTAGTTCAGTTCTAGTTCAGTTCTAGTTCAGTTCTAGTTCAGTTCTAGTTCAGTTCTAGTTCAGTTCTAGTTCAGTTCTAGTTCAGTTCAGTTCTAGTTCAGTTCAGTTCTAGTTCAGTTCTAGTTCAGTTCTAGTTCAGTTCTAGTTCAGTTCTAGTTCAGTTCTAGTTCAGTTCTAGTTCAGTTCTAGTTCAGTTCTAGTTCAGTTCTAGTTCAGTTCTAGTTCAGTTCTAGTTCAGTTCTAGTTCAGTTCTAGTTCAGTTCTAGTTCAGTTCTAGTTCAGTTCTAGTTCAGTTCAGCAAGCGTGTACCAATTAATTTTATCCACCACTAATCTAAAGACGAGACTGATGGGACATTATTACTAAGAAATTTGAAACATTTTGAAAAGATGACAAAATGTCTACGATCTTTGTCACGTAATCTTAGTTTAATTCCCCTAACTGCCAAATACAGTTGTCACAATTGATCTATAGAATGTTTTTAATCTTTGTATTTCCAAAGACGTAATGGCTTAAATTTGACAAATGATTTTTAGGTAATTTTTTTACCTAATATTCTCAGGAAATCATCAACACTTTTATGTAACATTTAAATCCCTAAGGGTAGAATTTTTTTCCCTAAACCCTAATCATTAAATCTTTGGTTGTCTGTATTACATCGAAAATAATTATCATAGTTTTTTTATAAAACAAAATTTATATTAATGATTTCTTTGAAAATGTTTAAGTCAAGATTTCGCACAGTAATGACATACAAAACACAACTTTTTAAATATGACAGACAGTTGACGGTTTTTCAAATTAATATTGGAAAAAATAAAACCAAAACAAACCGTTAATGAACTGTAATCGATATATTTAGTCTCTAATATCACCAACTCTTGTCTTAGTTTTTAAACATATGTATGTATAACAGTGTGGTTTGGTCTATATTTGAGATGATGATGTTAATGGCCAGGAAATGTAAAAGAATCAATAGTTTTCTTCGTTTTTTTTTTTTTTTTAAATCAATGAACTTTGTGGTTTCTGCAAATAATATTTTTTTATAAATCTTTAGCAATAACATAAGCAAATATTGAAATTTAATCCAACTTAAGATTGTTAACTTTTTTTTTCTTTCTTTAAAATTTATGTTGTGTCAACTGATGGAAATGGCCTTTATGGAAACAGCATGATTTTTATGTTTAAGCTGGGAGTGCTTGCTGACTGTGTGTTCTTTACAAGATATGTATAAATTTATTAAGGAAATCTTTTTTGGAATTTTTGTTAAACATCAGGCTCAATTTATGTTCTTTGTTTTGAAAATTCTTGGGAGAATGTAATCAGAAGTTTTTAAAGGGTGTGGTCAAAACCTTTTTGAGAAAAATATAAGTTGTATTTAAAAAAATTTTGACAGCCGTTTTTATACATTTAAGATAATGAGTGTACTAATTGATTTCCATTTTAAAGTTTTATTTTTTAAGGGAAATCTCTCAGGTAACGCCCAGTTGTAAACACTATTATGGAAAATATTTGAAATTTTCATTAAAAACAGAAAATCAAACATTTCTATAGTCTTGACTATAGACTGATCTATAGTTTTGACTATAGACTGACCTATAGTTTTGACAATAGATTGATCTATAGTTTTGACTATAGACTGATCTATAGTCTTGACTATAGACTGATCTATAGTCTTGACTATAGACTGATCTATAGTCTTGACTATAGACTGATCTATAGTCTTGACTATAGACTGATCTATAGTCTTGACTATAGACTGATCTATAGTCTTGACTATAGACTGATCTATAGTCTTGACTATAGACTGATCTATAGTCTTGACTATAGACTGATCTATAGTCTTGACTATAGACTGATCTATAGTCTTGACTATAGACTGATCTATAGTCTTGACTATAGACTGATCTTTAGTCTTGACTATAGACTGATCTATAGTCTTGACTATAGACTAATCATAGTCTTGACTATAGACTAATCATAGTCTTGACTATAGACTGATCTATAGTCTTGACTATAGACTGACCTATAGTTTTGACAATAGATTGATCTATAGTTTTGACTATAGACTGATCTATAGTCTTGACTATAGACTGATCTATAGTCTTGACTATAGACTGATCTATAGTCTTGACTATAGACTGATCTATAGTCTTGACTATAGACTGATCTATAGTCTTGACTATAGACTGATCTATAGTCTTGACTATAGACTGATCTATAGTCTTGACTATAGACTGATCTATAGTCTTGACTATAGACTGATCTATAGTCTTGACTATAGACTGATCTATAGTCTTGACTACAGACTGATCTATAGTCTTGACTATAGACTGATCTTTAGTCTTGACTATAGACTGATCTATAGTCTTGACTATAGACTAATCATAGTCTTGACTATAGACTAATCATAGTCTTGACTATAGACTGATCTATAGTCTTGACTATAGACTGTGATCTATAGTCTTGACTATATATTGATCTATAGTCTTGACTATATATTGATCTATAGTCTTGACTATAGACTGATCTATAGTCTTGACTATAGACTGATCTATAGTCTTGACTATAGACTGATCTATAGTCTTCACTATAGACAGATCTATAGTCTTGACTATAGACTGATCTATAGTCTTGACTATAGACTGTGATCTATAGTCTTGACTATATATTGATCTATAGTCTTGACTATAGACTGATCTATAGTCTTGACTATAGACTAATCATAGTCTTGACTATAGACTGATCTGTAGTTTTGACGATAGACTGATCTATAGTATTGACTATAGACTTATCTATAGTTTTGACTATAGACTGATCTATAGTCTTGACTATAGACTGATCTATAGTCTTGACTATAGACTGATCTATAGTCTTGACTATAGACTGATCTATAGTCTTGACTATAGACTGATCTATAGTCTTGACTATAGACTGATCTATAGTCTTGACTATAGACTGATCTTTAGTCTTGACTATAGACTGATCTATAGTCTTGACTATAGACTAATCATAGTCTTGACTATAGACTGTGATCTATAGTCTTGACTATATATTGATCTATAGTCTTGACTATAGACTGATCTATAGTCTTGACTATAGACTAATCATAGTCTTGACTATAGACTGATCTGTAGTTTTGACGATAGACTGATCTATAGTATTGACTATAGACTTATCTATAGTTTTGACTATAGACTGATCTATAGTCTTGACAATAGATTGATCTAAAGTCTTGACTATAGACTGATCTATAGTCTGGACTATAGACTGATCTATAGTCTGGACTATAGACTGATCTATAGTCTTGACTAAAGACTGATCTATAGTCTTGACAATAGACTGATCTATAGTCTTGACTATAGACTGATCCATAGCCTTGACTACAGACTGTTCTATGGTCTTGAATATAGACTGATTTATAGTATTGACTATATGTTGATATACAGTCTTTACTATAGACCGGTCTATAGTCTTAACTATAAACTGATCTATAGTCTGGACTATAGACTGATCTACTTATAACGAAATTTATTATTTAACTTCAGTGTCTCAACAATTTAAACATTTTCATAAAAATTTTTTTAAAACTGAATTAAACGAACTTGTGCCGCAAAAATTTCATAATACCCCTACACAATTTAAAAAAAAGACCAAAAAATACCGCACAATTTCAATTTTATTATTTTTTTTCAAATTTGACACAATTACACGCTGTTATATATGACACTTTTGATTAATATTATTGAAGATGATTTTGAATTTTTTTGACGCACTTGTCAAAATTAAAATTAAGTTTTTTAGCAATTCATCATTAAGAAAGAAATGGAAAGAGAAAGAGAAAAAACTAAAATTAGGTGAACAACATAAATTAAGTGGTGTCATTATTTCAACATTTCAAAAGATTTTAAAGATTGAAAAAATACATTTTGGTTATTTTTTTAATGGACAATAAATAAAAGTAAAATATTTTTAAAGATTTTGATTAAAAAGATATTTTACAGCTGCATTTTTTAAAACGGTATATCATCATATCATTTTAAAATTTATTTTTAACTTAAGATCATGTAACAGTATCTAAATCAGGTACCAATGGGATTTTTGTCCTTTTTAAGGAATTTTCTAACATTCTTGTAATCATTATAAAGATTTTAGTTACAATTGTTTTTGCCTTTTGAACTACAAAAAAGAAATGTTTATGATCATTTCTCTGATCCTAAGACAAAAATCAAGTGTTTTTTTCTATTACAGGTAGAAATTCTAAGCCTTCAGTAGCTATTGTTTCCTATGTAGAAAATCTATTATTTCTTTTGGGCATTTAATAGGGTGTAAAGTCATAAAAAAATTTGAAGATTAAAATTCCTCTCACATTCACACGTAGATGAGAGATTTATTTGAGGGATTAAGGTGCTATAAAAAATAGTTTAACAAACAAACAAACTAATGATCTAAAGATCAATATAAAATGGAAAATTTTCGTTTATGGGAGTGAGAAATATGGCTAAAAGTAGGATTTAATTAAATCCTTTTGTGGTAATGGAAGAAAAATCTTTAAAATTCTTATTAATTGAAAAATGAGGATACGATATTTTCAGAGCTATTGGATATAATCAATCATTTGAAAGATCATCAAATTTACGTCTTAATATGTGGGTAGAATTTAAATAAATCCTTGTGAGAAATATAAATTTCTGAATTTCATTTTAATTGAGATATAAAGGAAAATCCTTTAAACAAATTGGAACTAATCAATCATTTGAAAGATTATCAAATAAAAATAACCAAAATCTTTACAAAATTGTCTTCTGTTACTTGGTTATTAGAATTTTTAGTGTTTTGCCTAATTACTATCGACAATAATTTTTTGAAGACCCCAAATATCATTGTAATTTTTACTTTCCGGAAAACGAAAACGGTCTAAAAGGATTCTTTAAAAAATCATTCAAATGTCTCGGGAGTCACTTCATTTTACACGAAAATAGATTCGAATTGCATGAATAGCCAGAGTTTCGAACATGCTCATAGTTCCGGAGATTTGATATATATATTTTGAAGCTAATCGGCTATTTACTCTAGAGAATAAAGGAACCTATCGGTGATTGTGGGATATCCAACTCTGTTGGTTCACTGGAGCATTGTCTACGGATATAACAAAGGAATGTTTTATTCCAAAATTAAGTAACTTGTTCCCAATATCGTTTTACTTTTGATCAAACTATGTATATATGTACATATATTCTTCACCTTTATAAATAGAGGAGTCGATTAACCTATGCCCTTTGTCTCTCGCTATACATATATGTATGTCTATTAAAACAAATTTTCTAAAGATCCCAAATATAATCGGAATCTAAATCTATCGAAGGAATTCGAGAATCGAAAACAGTCATTAATAACGGATATATGGCGAAAAAATACGATTTTTTTTTCTGCAAGCTGAACTATAGTCGAGACTACAGAATGAACTAGACTCGAGACTATAGATAGAACAACATTCAACACTATAGACTAAACCGCATATCGTGAATGCAGATACTATAGACAGAATTATACACGGGCCTAAAGACTGAACTATAGGCGAGAGTATACATCCAAATATATACTAAACTGTTAACTGAACTATATTCGAGACTATAGACAATTGTCGGGACTATATAAGTCGACGTAATTACAAATGAAACTATAACAATAATCAGGATAATAGATTAAACTATAATCCAGACAATAGACTGATCTATAAATGGCATTTTAGACCAAATTATAGACTGAACTACTGTCGAGGTTACAGACTGAACTATAATAAAGACTATAGACTAAACTAGACATAAGACTGTTATAGACTGAACAACAACACTTACAGCAGGCTTAACCATGGTCAAGACTACAAACTGAACTAGACTCAAGACTATAAATTGAACAACATTCGAAACTATAGACTGTACCGCTTATCGTGACTACAGACTGAACTATAGTCGATACTATAGGCAGAATTACACCCGGATCTATAGACTAAACTATAGACGAGAGTATACATCGAACTATACACTAAACTGTAAACTGAACTAAATTCGATACTATAGACAATTGTCGGGACTGTATAAGTAGACGTAATTACAATTGAAACTATAACAATAATCAGCTAAATAGATTAAAAACAATCCAGAAAATGGACTGATTTATAAACGGGATTTTAGACCAAACTATAGACTGAACTAATGCCAAGACTACAGAGTGAACTATAATATAGACTATAGACTAAACTAGACTCGAGACTATTATAGACTGAACAACATAGACTAAAATATAGTCGAGATTATTGATTAGCCATATAAATAGGGCTTCCGAATAAGTGTTGTCCGTCCGTCTGTATACTTAAGAATTCAGACATTTTCGGGATCCAAACCTTTAATATTTCTTTCGAGATTTTTGCTATTCAAAATCGATCACAATCGATGTCGTATAGTTGTATTTCATAAAAAGTTTTCAAACTTAATTTTTTGAATACAACCATACAACACCGATTGTGAATTCGACAAATATTTTTAATTACACTATGGTGAAGGGTACCTTAGGCAGAACCTAATATATCAATCCAATTTCTTTAGCTCTCTATTATTTGCTATTATTACCCAAGAGATCAAACATATGTAGTTTATTGATTAGCCATATAAATAGGGCTTCCGAATAAGTGTTGTCCGTCCGTCTGTATACTTAAGAATTCTGACATTTTCGGAATCCAAACCTTTAATATTTCTTTCGAGATTTTTGCTATTTAAAATCGATCACAATCGATGTCGTATAGTTGTATGTCATAAAAATTTTTCAAACTTAATTTTTTGAATACAACCATACAACACCGATTGTGAATTCGACAAATATTTTTAATTACACTATGGTGAAGGGTACCTAATAAAAGGCTGAACCTAATATATCAATCCAATTTCTTTAGCTGTCTATTATTTGCTATTATTACCCAAGAGATCTAACATATGTAGTTTGATTATTGGTCAGGCCAAAAAAAAATCTTCTCTAATTCATTAGTAGGTTTTTATGTCATAAATGCTATATACATATACATAAAAGTTTAAGACCCTAGGGTAAATTTTATTTATTAGCCATGAATAACAATAACTGCATGTTTTTTTTTTTTTTGCTCTAGAAACTATTATAAATCTAACAACTAAGTTTTCTTTAAAACCTACATTAATTTTATAAAACTTTGTGTTTTTTTATGCAAAACCTTTGACTTTTATATGTGTAAACATTATTTACGCCTTAAGGCTGTTATACAAACAAATGTGGTAGAAAGAAAATCCTTTTAAGCCTTATAAATTTATTTTTTTTTTATTTGTATGGTTATGTTTAATATGCAAGTTTTCTAGGTTAAATTCTATTTTCGATTTATATTTATGATTTTGTTTAAAATTCTATTTAATGTCACAGTTTTCAATTAATGTTGAAACAACATAACTACAAATATGAAACAAGTTAAATTTTAAATACTATTTTGCTAGTTTTAGTACGTCTAACTAGAAAGAAATGTTTATAAAAACAAAACAGAAAAACAAAAATATTGAAGGTAAACCACATTTTTTTCTATGTTTCGTACGTATTTGTTTGGCTAAATCAAGAATGAATATTTACAATTCTGTTTATATGATCTGTGGCCATAATGCACATTATTTTTTCAGGGTAATAACAACATAGATATTTTACAATAACAAAATGAAAACAAAAAAACAGTTTTGAATACAAAACTGTACTATTATTTATATAATTTTTGTTGGGTTGTTAGCTAGAGGTGGTTGTTTTTTTGGTTCGCAAAGGTTCAGCCGTGTAGTTTAAGCATGAATGGTTTAAGCCAAGTTTTTTTTTCTGGTTGTTTTATACAAGAATGTCAGGCATACCTTTACTATAAAAAAAAAACGAACAAAATAAAACGTTTAAATATTGACTGTTATGAATATGAAATTAAAAGAAAACCTGAAAAACATAAACTCAACGCCAGTTTTTTTTACTCTATATAAATTTATAAATGGTTTATTTGTTATTTTCCCAAACAGCTGCAGATTTGAAATTGGAAAAATTTCGCTTTATTTTTCCTTTTAGTTCATATAGGAAATATGCCAAACGATATAATAATGCAATTGTTTCAAATGATTTTGTTTTTCTTATATGAATTTCCTGGTGTCACTAAGTAAAGGTGTGTTTTGGGAAATTTAAAAAAAATAAATAAAATTGTTGAAGTTTAACTAAACTTTTTAAATAATTCCTTTGAAAGCTATTTTTAGTGTACAAATATTATTTGCAGTATTTCTGTTAAACTTAGTTTAACTAACTGTTAAATTAAACTTAGGTTTAAATAAATATGTCACAAAAAGTCGAAACTATGGACTAAACTATAGTCGAGAATATAAACTGACCTAGAGTCGAGACAATAGACTGAACTATAATCGAAACTTCAGACTGACCTGTAGTCGAGACTACAAGCAAAACTATTGACTCGGCAATAGAGCGAACTATAGTCGAACTATAGTGTAGGTTTTAAACTGAACTATATTCGAGGCTGTAGACTATAGTCGGGACTATATAGTCGATACTGTAGTCTAAATTAAAATCGAACCTACAGAATGAAATATAGACCGAGACTATAGTCCGAACTATATCGAGACTATAGTCCGAACTATAGTGCAGAGGTTAAACTGAACTATATTCTAGACTATAGACTATAGTCGAGACTATATAGTCGACATGTAATCTAAATTAAAATCGAACCTGCAGACTGAAATATAGACTGAGACCATAGTCCGAACTATATCGGGACTATAGTCCGAACTATAGTGTAGACGTTAAACTGAACTATATTCAAGACTATAGACTATAGCCGAGAGTATATATTCGACATGTAGTCTAAATTATAATTGAACTATAGTGGAGACTATAAACTAACCTATAGTCTAGACTACAGTTTGAACTATAATCAAGACTATAGACTGAACTATAGTCGAAACTATAGCTTATAATAGAAACTATATATAATAGAAACTTATATACTTTTTCAGGTTCGTAAATTAAACTGTAATCGTGACAATAGATTGAAATATAGATTGAACCATAGTGAAGACTACAGAACTATAATCAAGACTAAAAACTACAAACAAGAATATATGTAGACTGAATTAGACACGAAACTATAGACTAAACAACATGCGAGACTATAGACTAAGCTGAAGTCGAGACTACAGACTAAACTATAGTCGATGCTATAAACAGAACCATAATCGAGACTACAGACTGAAATATTGTGGAAACTATAAACGGAAAAAATGGCTTTATACAATAGTCTCGAATATCAATATATTATAACTATAATCGAGATAATAGTCCGAACTATAATCAAGAATATAAACTGAACTATATACTGAACAACTTTCGAGAATATAGACTACACTTTAGTCAAGACGAAATACTCAAATATATCAAATACTATAGACTGTCATTAAGACTTTTGATTGAACTAGAACTACATAATAAACTACATATAATCCAGACTATATATTATCATCAAGACTCAACTGTAATAAAAATTAGAGACCAAACTTTAGTCGAGACTTACACTAAACCATAGTCAAGACTAAAAACTAAACTATAGCCAAAACAAGCGGACTATAGTATAGGCTATAAACTGAAGTAAATTCGAGATTATGGTCAATAATCGGGACTATATAGTAAACACTATAAACAGAATTATAATCAAAACTATAGACCGTAGTCTTAACTATAGTTTAGACAATAGACTAAACTAGAGTCAAGACTATAGAGTGAATTAGAGTCGGCTTAATTTTGTTGTGTTTTAAAGAACTTCTTTATTAAAATTCTTCCCTCAAAATTTCTTTCAGTATAACTGCTCTAAACTTAAAAGCTTTTTATCTTCTAAATAAAGAACGCTTTTCTTTAACAAAAAAAAAACACACACATAAACAATACGTTGTTAATTCTCAAATAGCGTTTCTAAATTATACTTATTAAAATTTCAAATTGAATTTATTAATAAAAATGTTTAACACAAAAAAAATGTACCTATAAAATGATAAACACAAATTTTTCCCATTTGTTTGAAATCTAACCGAACCTAATGGACCAAAAGAAAACAACTCACAGAAAATTAATAATAAATAGAAATCATCTAACTAATCTTTTTTAAAAATAGTTGTTAAATCACAAGATGAAAGGCACAACTAAAAAAAGAATTCTTTCTCAAGAACACCTGTAAACTGACCACATACCCAAATGCTTCCATTTATAACTTAAGGCAGTTAGTTATATGTTTCTTTAGACTATTATTGTATTTTATTTTATTATGTATGATTTTAAAGTTAATTTAGTATTAATTCTAAAAGAGATTTTCATCAATTCTGTTTTTATTGGACTTTCTATTTTTTCAGTTTACGTTTTTTTTGTGGTTTTATTTAAAAATCATTTGAAAATATGTTGTAATCTTTACTGTTTTCTTGTATAATCATTTATTTTAAAACATTAAATTACTTTTCCTGTCAATGATTTTCTATTTAAAGCTTGTAAATGCCCTTAATTTGTTAGTTAAACGATTTGTTTTTTTTTTTTTTTTTGTCAAGAGGATTTGTTTAAAAAAAGTTGTAATAAATGGGGTTTTGGTAATGGTAATACTTAATTTAAATCCAATTTAAATCACAGTTCATTTAAATAAATACTTAAATTAATTCAAAAAAGTTTTTATAATAAAAAAAGTAAATAAATTTGGTACACCAATTTCAAACGCCTATAAGTATGCCTTCAGTTAAGTTGTTTTGCTAACCAAACTGGCGCCTTTGATTAATGCAATAAAGATTGTTTGCTTAAAGAACTATAGACGAGATGTACTATAGACTGTTCTATAGTCCAGACTATAGACTGGTCTGTAGCGTAGACTATATTAATCTGTAGATCAGACTGATCTATTGCGTAGACTATAGACTGATCTATTGTGTAGACTATAGCCTGATCTATAGTCCAGACTATAGACTGATCTATAGTCCAGACTATAGACTGATTTATAGTCTAGACTATAGACTGATCTGTAGTCCAGACTTTAGACTGGTCTATAGTCCAGACTATAGACTGGTCTATAGTCCAGACTATAGACTGGTCTGTAGTCCAGACTATAAACTGATCTATAGTCCAGACTATAGACTGATCTATAGTCCAGACTATAGACTGATCTATAGTCCAGACTATAGACTGATCTATAGTCCAGACTATAGACTGATCTATAGTCCAGACTATAGACTGATCTATAGTCCAGACTACAGACTGATCTATGGTCCGCACTATATACTGATCTATGGTCCGCACTATATACTGATCTATAGTCCAGACTAAAGACTGATCTATAGTCCACACTATAGACTGATCTATAGTCCAGACTATAGACTGATCTATAGTCCAGACTGTAGACTGATCTATAGTCCATACTATAGACTGATCTATAGTCCAGTCTACAGACTGATCTATACTCCAGACTACAGATTGATCTATAGTCTAAACTATAGGCTGATCTATGGTCCGGACTATAGTCTGATCCAGTGTCCAGACTACAGACTGATCTATAGTCCCGACTATAGACTGATCTATAGTCCAGACTATAGACTGATCTATGGTCCGCACTATTTACTGATCTATAGTCCAGACTAAAGACTGATCTATAGTCCACACTATAGACTGATCAAGATTATAGACTGGTCTATAGTCGAGACTATAGACTGAACCATCGTTGAACTATAGACTGAACCAGGCTATAGACTGATCTGTAGTCCAGACTATAGACTGACCTGTAGTTCAAATTGATCTATAGAGTTAGACTGATCTATAGTGTAGACTATAGACTGATCTACAGTGTAGACTCTGGACTGATCTATAGTCCACACTATAGAGTGATCTATAGTCCAGACTATAGACATATTTATAGTCTAGACTATAGACTGATCTATAGTCCAGACTATAGACTGATCTATAGTCCAGACTATAGACTGGTCTATAGTCCAGACTATAGACTGATCTGTAGTCTAGACTATAGACTGATCTATAGTTCAGACTATAAACTGATTTATATGATCCATAGTCCAAACTATAGACTGATCTATAGTCTAGACTGTAGACTGATCCAGACTGATCTATAGTCCTGACTATTGACTTATCTATAGTCCTGACTATAGACTTATCTATAGTCCAGACTATAGACTGATTTATAGTCTAGACTATAGACCAGAGTAGCTCAATATTGCCATTACATAGCACGCGTGATAGGGTAAGAAAATTCTGCTGACGCTAAGTTGGTACACATACACTATAGGTTTAATTCTTCTTCTTTTTATAATGAGCAATATCAGTTGGTTTTCTCTCAACTTGAAAAACAAAATCAAATCAGTTGCTGATCAGCACTTGTCGAAGCGAGGTCTGTGCGCGACGTTTTTAAAATACACACAGAAATACAACAACAAAATTTTGAGAAAGACGAATTAATGTAGGAGAACATGAGAGAACAGTTGACAGTTTTTTATATATAGACTTTGATATACGCTGGCTGTCAAAATCCGTAATAAATATTTGACAGTTAGCATATACTTTATAGTTTGTAGTCATTTTATTCGTATACTTTTATTTTGAATTGAATTCTGTTCTCTGCTGCTTTACCAACACAAATAAAATTATGGTAATCTATGGTGGTATGTGTTTGAGCAACACTGCTATAGACTGATCTATAGTCCAGACTATACACTGATCTATAACTCAGACTATAGGACTTATCTATAGTCCTGACTATAGACTGATCTATAGTCCAGACTATAGACTGATTTATAGTCTAGACTATAGACTGATCTGTAGTCCAGACTTTAGACTGGTCTATAGTCCAGACTTTAGACTGGTCTATAGTCCAGACTATAGACTGGTCTATAGTCCAGACTATAGACTGCTAACGTTTTCAATTTATGCAATAAACCTGGATTTTATATAATATTTTATAGGTATTTCTTTAAAAGGTCAAATTTCAAGAATTTTCAAATAATTGTTTTTCTTTCGATCCTTAAAAGTTATTGAGGTTAAATTCTCTTAAAAAATTATTGTCTAATCATTGTAGAATTTAATGTATTTCAATTGAATTTTTAACAGAAAACAAACTTGGCATTAAATCGTCTACAAAAAAAGAAAGAAAACAAATTAAAAAGTAATAAAACTATAAGCAAATGTTGCACATGAAAGAACAAATGACTGATTTAATGATGTCTGTCTGGTTTATAGTATGTCTAGCTGACAGACAGACTAATGGCCAATAACGAACGAGTCTTAAATAAATGACAATACAATAATTTTAGTCTCAGTTTAAGACAAGTATTTAGTTTATAACGGAATTGGAGAAGAAAAAAAAACGTTAATACAATGGCAAACGATTTATTATTTTCAACAACAAATACACTTCAAAAGAAAAGTTTTACGATAACAGGGGGGTTTTCAAAATAAACAATAATATTAAATTTTGTATGGAAAACTTTTAAGCTTAGCACCCTGTTTGGAATACTATTCAAAATTATGTATGTGACCACCTCATAATTGTTAAAGAACCATATCAAGATTTCTTCAACTCGTAGCAATTTGTCAGCAATACCAATGTTATGAAACTCACGCATGCATGTGAATCAATTGCTAGCAATTGCATTTAACTGGTCTCAGAGGAGTAGTGAAGTGGTGGGTAATAAAGTAACAAACAAACAACTGAGACATAAAATCAAAATGTTTCTTTCTACTTAGTTTTGCATGACTTGGCATTTGTTTAAAGAACCGTAAGAATTTATTTGGTTTTTGTTATTATTGTTCGTTTTTAAAGTTTAATAAATTTTGTATTTGAGAAAATTAAAAAAAAAAATTAAGAAATAAACATGATGTTATGATTGCATGTTTAGGATGATGGCATTGTTTTCAATATACTTACTTAAGTATATTATGAGAACTCCCATCAGATAATGTTGGGTGTTTAACAGAATTGAAATTGTTTATATGATTGAAGTGGGCGTTAAAAGTATATAGACAATGTTAAGTAATAGATACAACGTTTTTGATCTTTTCTAGAAGAGTTCTAGATTAAAATTTGAAATCATTTAATGGGTTTAAACTTTCGTTAATGATAAGCTTAATTGCTTCAGAACTTAACATTAAGTATAACAGTATATGTTCAGATGATCGTTTATGATCGCCTCTAATGTACTGTGGGGGCTGAATGCGATCATATACAAATACTATGCTATTCTAACTAATTAGTCGTGTTCTAACACCAATATTGTCAACAATAGTTCAATCTGTAATCTTGACTATGGTTTAGCCTATAGTCTGGACTATATATCAATCTATAAACTCATATTTCATTATATAGTCTTGACTATAATTCAGTTTGTAATCTCTATTATAGTTCAGTCTATAGTCTTGACAATAGTTCGGTCTATACTTTCGACGATACTTTAATCTATAATCTCGACTATATTTTAATCTATATTCTCGTCTATAGTTCAGTCATAGTCTCGACCATAGTTCAGATTTCAGTCTATAGTCATGACTACTGTTCGGTTTATGGTCTTGACTACAATTCAATCGACAGTATCAACAATAGCGCAGGCTGTAGTCTCGACTATAGTTCAGTCTATAGTATCCGCTATTCAGTACAGATTATAGAGTCGACTTAATTCAGTCTATAGTCACGACTTGTTCAGTCTATGGTCTTGAACTATAATTAATTGAAATATAATTTATAGTCTCGACTTCAATTTATAGTCCTGACTATATTCTCGACAATAGTTCAGTCGATAGTCTCGACCATAGTTCAGTCGATAGTCTCGACCATAGTTCAGTCGATAGTCTCGACCATAGTTCAGTTAATAGTCTCGACTACAGACCAACTTAAGTCAACAGTCTTCGTTTAGTTTATAGTCCCAACCATAGTTTAGCGTCAACTGTATTTAAGTGAGTAATCTCGGCTATAGTTCAGTACATAGTCTTGATAAGTTGAACTATAGATCTGTGAAAATTTTCGATAATAGTTCAGGTAATAAATTGTTATAAAGTAGACCTGCGGGTTATTCACAGTCAAGACAAAAGTTTAGCTACGATCATTCAGCTTAGATGATCTGGCAAAACGATGAAAAGACGATTAGTATTCGTGCTCTGCAGCAATGCTTAGCGTAGTTTAAATTCAAACTAAACTCGTAAATGTTCACCCATTTCGAAGATCTGTTGAGAATATATTCTTATGTAATTTCTCTGAGTCACCTGAAGATTGTGAGAAAATCTTTCAGTTACCCCCTGACTTTTATTAAATACTGTACATTAAATTATATAATATGGTAACTCACTACCATGTACTAAAAGTAACCAAAACTTTTGAAGTTTATATTTGAAATTAGTAAAAAAAAAGTCAAAAAGAAATTTCATAAAATTTTACATTAAAAATTTTAAAGTTTTCTTAAAAAAATAGTAAAAAAAATTTAAATAAAAATCATCAAAAAAATTTCAAAATCATAATGCATTTTTGGCCTTTTAAGAAATCAGAAGCAGATATCGTTGCCAAAGAAACTAAAAATGGTAAATATAGGATTTAAATTTATTCTTAAGCTTTCCAGTGATATATAAATCTTTTCTTTACATTTAGAGGAGCCTGCGGCAAATAAATTTTCACAATTTTATGTTTTTAGTCAACAATTCAATGAGTTCATTAATAATAATATGCCTGTAGGCTTTCAGCAAAAGCTAGAACAAACTAAACCCTATATAATGGCCAGTTTTATAGCTTGGCCTATATTTTGGTTATACCGAGGGCTGGAATGGAGTAGTCATAGACAAAATGCCAGATTACCCATGTATATACAAAAGGTAAGTATTTAATTCCAATATTTCCGGTCTCTGGGTCTCGGATTTATATTAAATAACGATGTTCACATGTTGGGACCTCGTAGCCGATAATTTAAATTTTCGTCCTATATATTAAATCAAGAAGTAATGAAATCTGTTTATCATAAACCCGATTTCATCGGGAAGTAATTTTCGTTTATATTCTTTCGGATAAATGATCAAAAGTATTTCAGAATTTCTTTAAATTTCTTATCTAATTTCAGACCTATTTGCAGGCCAAATTTATGCAATTTTCCATAATAATGTTTGGCTTAACAGTGGCTTCTCTAATGGAGAATAGTAGAACGGAAATTGTGGAAAATACCTCCAATCAAATTAAACGTTAAGAAAATCAAAATCAGATAAAATTCTTTAAAAATTTTCGATCTAAAAAATACTCAAAATTAAAAAGAAGAGAAGAAAAACACTCTCAATAAAAAATATTTTAAAAAATATATACATTTGACAACTCTATAACAAATAAATTACGTTATTTTTATAAAAAAAAATAAACTTTTTGAAGTTTATTATTAAATTTTCTATTATTTTTCTTATTTCGTTAAATATGCGTTAAAAAAAATTAAATAAAAATAAAAACTTTAAATAAACTTAAATTTTGAAAAAAAAAAACAATAAATTTTTTTTTGTAAAATGGCCATTTTAAGCATATTTCAAGATGTTTACAATCATATTTACAATTATGTGTTTACGAAGAATGTCCATAAAAGTGAGTTTTAAAAACCTAAAGGGAATTTCCAACCATAATTCCAATTATAATTATTTTCCTTCCTATAGAACCCAACTTGGGAGAAGATTTACGTTTAGTAATGCAAAGTTCTGAATTCGAAAAACAACTACGTTCTTCATCTCCTTTCCTGATCACAGGTCTAATAGCTTGGCCTTCATATTGGTTGTATAGAGGTCTAGAATGGCATAGTGTTCGAGATGTGGAAACTTTGCCTTCGTATATAAGAAAAGTAAGTTTTTTTGGGGGAAGAAAATGGTTCGATTTTATTACTTTTATTTATAATTCTA
This sequence comes from Lucilia sericata, assembly GCF_015586225.1. Classification (NCBI taxonomy): domain Eukaryota; kingdom Metazoa; phylum Arthropoda; class Insecta; order Diptera; family Calliphoridae; genus Lucilia; species Lucilia sericata. The sequence continues at coordinate 130,926 of NW_023994626.1, forward strand.
GACTTTTTATCGTGCGAAAATTTTGGAATTTTGTATTTTACTAACCGGCATTTTAATGACTATACGTTCATCACATAAAGCCTTAACGAGACAGCTCGAAGTCAAGGAAATGGTGCAGAAAAAATAAAAGAAAATTTTGTAGTGTTTTGTTTTGACTTATAAAAGAATTTGTATTTTTTAAAGAAAGGATTTAGGATGTGTAATAATTACATCTGTTGTGGACTAGTTATTAATATCCTTAAGTAAGTAAAACTGACACAAAACTTGGGCCGTGATTGATTTTAGTTCCATAGTCTGGACCATAGCCCAGTATAAAATCTGTACTATAGTTTAGTTTACAGGTTGGACTGCAGTATAGTCTGGACTATAGATTAATATATAGTCTGGACTATAGATTAATATATAGTCTGAACTATAGACTAATTTATAGTCTGGACTTTAGCAATTGTCTGGACTATAGCCTTGTCTATAGACTGGACTATATCATTGTCTATAGTCTTGACTATAGTCTGGACTATAGTTTTGTCTATAGACTGGACTATAGACTAGAATATAAGCTTGTCTATAGACAGTACTATAGCCTCGTCTAAGACTAGACTATAGCTATGTCTATAGACTAGACTATAGCCTTGTCTATAGACTGGACTATAGTTTTATATATAGACTGGACTATAGTTTTATCTATAAACTGGACTATAGGCTTGTCTATAGACTGGAATATAGGCTTGTCTATAGACAGTACTATAGCCTCGTCTAAGACTAGACTATAGCCTTGTCTATAGACTGGACTATAGTTTTATCTATAGACTGGGCTATAGTTTTATCTATAAACTGGACTATAGACTTGTCTATAGACTGGAATATAGGCTTGTCTATAGACAGGACTATAGCCTTGTCTATAGTCCTTAATATAGCCTTGTCTATAGTCTGGACTATAGCCTTGTCTATAGTCTGGACTATAGCCTTGTCTATAGTCTGGACTATAGCCTTGTCTATAGTCTGGACTATAGCCTTGTCTATAGACTAGACTATAGCCTTGTCTATAGACTAGACTTGTTTATAGACTGGACTATAGCTTTGTCTATACACTGGTCTATAGCCTTGTCAATAGACTAGACTATAGACTTGTCTACAGACTAGACTATAGCCTTGTCTATAGGCTGGACTATAGCTTTGTCTACAGAATGGACTATAAACTTGTCTATAGACTGGAATATAGGCTTGTCTATAATCTAGATTATAACCTTGTCTATAGTCTGGACTATAGCCTTGTCTATAGTCTGGACTATAGCCTTGTCTATAGTCTGGACTATAGCCTTGACTAAAGTCTAGACTATAGTCTAGTCTATAGTCTGGACTATAGCCTTGTCTATAGTCTGGACTATTGCCTTGTCTATAGTCTGGACTATAGCTTTGTCTATAGTCTGGACTATAGTCTTGTCAATAGTCTTGACTATAGCCTTTTCTATAGTCTGAATTATAGCCTTTTCTATAGTCTGAATTATAGCCTTTTCTATAGTCTGGACTATAGCCTTGTCTATAATCTGGACTATAGCCTTGTCTATAGTCTGGACTATAGCCTTGTCTATAGTCTGGACTATAGCCTTGTCTATAGTCTGGACTATATTGATAATTAGGGAGCCTCGTTGTTTTCAATTATCCGTTTCACGTTTTTATTAAACTTTGTATAATTAGGAATCTATACAAGAAGTCTATACAAGCAGGTCTAAATTATTCATATTTTAAAGCGTTCGAAAATAATTCTCTAATAAATTAATAATTTTAAAAAGAATTAATTCTTTAAGCTTCTTTAAGAATTCTGCCTTAAAGTACTAATCTAGTTCATTTGCCTTCTCAGCCTAAGGCCACTATCCGCTCTTAAAAAAAAAAAACAATTGAAATTCTTAGACATTATTTTGGATAATTTCTTTTAATTATATTTCTTGTATAGAAAAATTAAACATTATTTTTGAAAAAAAAAAAAATTAAACAAAAACCTGTTAGCAATTTATAAACAAAACAAGTAAGAAAAAAAAAGAGAAATTTACATAATAAACTTAACAGTATAAAAAAAATTCAAATAAATAGCCTCTGGTTAATAAAATAACTTAATTAACAAAAAATATTTAGAAAATAAATCATATAATAACATAAACACAAAAAAATAAGCTCACCTGTATTAAATACATTTTGTTTTTTTTTTTTGTTTCTTTCAATTAACAAGCAATTAAACAAATTGTTTAAACAAGAAAAAAAAATTATAATAAAATAATGTGAAAAAATTTTGAAAATTAAAAAGAAAAATTTAACACATTAATTATTATAATTATGATGAAGATAATGAAATAGAAGTGCAGTATTGCAGGTATACTTTTTTTCCACTTTACTAGGTTTGCTGGGTTTAAAATTTAATAGACCTTAAAACTGTTTAAATTATGACTGCTGTGCTGTTGCTGCTGCTGTTTAAGATTTTTCTTCAGATGTTTTTGGTTATTTATAATTTATGCGGGTTTTCTTTCTTTTTTTATGTTCTTATAGTCTTTGCTCTAATTGTTATTAATGTTGAAGTTTTTAATCATTTTATTTCTTTTTTTTAAATATTGCAAATATTAAGAAAGTGTTGTTTCTATGATTATTAGAACTTGTTTTATGATTCGGTTTTGTTTTTAAAACTTTTTTAAACCTTCATTTGATTTTTAAGTGTTTTTTTAGGGGGGTTTTATAATGCCTTTATAAATTATCATCAAATTTATTTAGATTTTGTAGGAGTTTTTTTTGTAATTCCTAGAATTTAGTTAAATTTCTGTGGATTTTGAAATATGTATTTCAGGTTTTGTGGATTTTTATTTAAAAATTTCTATAGAATTTTGTTTAATTAGTGGTTTACTTTTTAAGTTGTTGGCTAAATAGTTATTAAAATACTGTTAGTTTTTTTAAGCTTTTAAATTTTTATTAAATTTTCTTTTTAAATTTGGCAAGATTTGAATTTTTATAGAAAATTACTTTTTAGAATTTTCTATTATTAATTAATTTGAAATTTTATTGCACAGTTGAGCGTTTTGTTTAAAATTATTAAAACTTTTATTATTTTCAGGCTTTAGTTTAATTAAATTGTTAATTTATTAAAATTTCTTTAATTTTGTTTTTAATATTATTCAAATTTAAACTTGTTTTTTTAAATATTGTTTCAAAACGTTTGCAAAATCTTGAGAAAATTGTTGTTATCCATTTATTTCTTTATTTCGTTGCTTTAATTAAAAGTTTTAATTAAAACTTGTTAATCGATTTGATGTAAAACTGTAAACAATGTTGTTAAACTAAAAAGCTTTTAAAAGCTTTATTTCAATTGTATTTAAACTTCAATATTTTGTTTTAAATTACTTAAACTTTGTGTGTTTGAATCGTTCAATATCTATTAAAATTTGTGTTCAATCTTTGTTAAATTTCAAAAATTTCATGAGTATTTCGTAAAACTTGAGTATTTTTTTATTAACAGTAGATTTTGTTTCGATATTTGTTTGCAAATGATTAAAACTTTTCGTTGATTTAATGTAAAATTTTATTATTATTTGTTCACAAATGTTTTAAAAATTTCAATTAACAAAACTTTTCGTTGATTTAATGTAAAATTTATTTATTATTTGCAAATGATTAAAAATTTCATTTAACAAATGTTTTCATTGATTTAATGTAAAATTTTGTTTAAACTTTGTTGCAATATTTAAGAATTTATAGAAAATTTTCACTTTATATTTTAAACTAATTAAAAATTTCGTTAATTTAGCAAATTTCAACTGATATTAACAACACTTTTCTTTGATTTAATAACAAAAAGTGTGCACAGTTTAGCTTGATTTTTTTTTGTTTAGTTTTAAAAGTGAAAGAAATTTAACACTTTTGCTTGTTTAAATGATTTGAAGAAAAAAATTATTCACACGCATATAATTTTTAATAAATCAACAGCAAAATGCAATTTTTAAAAATGTTAAAAAAGAATTTTAAAATGTTACATAAAAACTGACAGCAGCAAAAACTTTTTTTGACGTTTCTTTTTGAAATTAAGCAAATGTTGCTAAATTTAATGGATTTTTTTATTGTTGTTGTTGTTCACTATATACAATTTAACACACACAACAAGAAAAGTATTCCAAAAACTTTTTTATTAAAAAATTGATTTTTTATATAATTTTTTTTCTTTTGTTATTTTAAATGAAATTCTTTTACTTGTTAAATTCCAAGTTTGATCGATTTTCTTTTATTAAAGGTTATTTATTACATTAGTTATTCATTAGTGTGTTATTTTTTTCTCTTAGTCACTAAATTAAATATTATTCTGTTTCACTATTTATACACGTTTTTTATTGTTACTTCTTTTTATTATTATTAAACATTTATTAAGACTTTCTTTCGCGCTTGCGTTTTTTCTTCAACAAATGTTGTTATATTAGTAACAACGTTTTTATTAAATTGTCTTTTTCTTTATCCGTTAATTTTAACATTTTGTACCTTTCGTTTCAAAGGTTGTCACGCTATTGAAATCCACTCTAGAGGTTGCATTCTCAACAAGGTGTTTGTACAAGTAAATGTTTATGGTGTTATCCAACATGTTGTCTATGCTAGCAGGTATGAAGTAATTTGCAACATGTTGTGTTTATGTGCGGTGGGAGGTTTGAAAAGAAAAGTGTTATACGCTCTCACACATGTTTGATGCGGGTTATGTGTAGGAACAGTGGTATAAAAAGGAAAAATTTTCTATAAAAGTTTTGTAATTTAAATACACTTTTTTCAAACAAGATTTAATGAAAAAAATTAACTATTTAAAAGTCTTATCACCCACCATTTTCTCGCAAAATGTCATCGAATCTATATACATACATATACATATAAGAGTATCGTTGCTGACTGACTGATTCATCAACGCACAGCCCAAACGGCTGAACCTTGAATCATGAAATTTTGACATGGATGTGTTTTTGGCAGATCCACTAAGAAGGGATTTGTAAAAATTTGTACATTTATGGGTAAAAAAGGGAAAACCCGGTTTTCTTAATTATCTTACTCTTAAAATAAGCAGATGGGTGCCTGGTAGTTTTTTGAAATTCGTACTTTTAATTGTTGGAAGTGTGTAACAATGGGATTTTGGTACCTTTTTGGCTCTTTATAACTTTTTAACTAATAAGCATAATACAATTTTTGTAAATATTTTGAATATGTCTTTTAAAATAAAAAGACACCTATTTCGAACTTTATTTAAAATTCACTCCTTTTTGGGTGAAAAATTAAGAAAACTGTATTTTTGGTACTTTTTTTAGCACATTAAGACAACTTTTTCGATTTATTGACGTATACCTATTAAATTACGTTATAACTTTGAAAAATGTATTGAATCAAAATATTTGCTATTTCATTAGGGAAAAATAGTAACAAAATAGGGAATAACGGGAAATTTAATTTATTCATAATTCATAATGGACTTCCAAGAAGAGTTCCAAAGTTTTAAATATTTGCATACATTAAACGGTTTTACTAAATAAGTAAAAAAATAATAGCAAAAAGTGGGCGAAATGTTTGTTTGTGGGCATGGTTATCATAAAAACTATATTAAAATGTTATAAATTTTAATACATTTAAAAATAATTTGTAAAATTGACTCGCAATTTAGTCAATAATAATAATTTAGCACTAACATAAGAAGTAGGCGTCGACATGATAAAACGCCCCTTTTTAGTGAGGCAAATATTGTTCGAAAAAAAATTTTTGACATGTTTTAAATTCAAATCTAGCAGATTAAGAAGATTTGGATTTGTCAAAACTGTATGGCAAATATATACGATCTCAACTAGTTTTGCCCAAATCCACTAGATTTGCTCAAAACGCCTCAGTGGAAACATAGCACAAGTATGCAGTCAGAGGACTAAAAGATCAAAATGTGGAAAATTGATTTGTGATACGACTTTTTACTTCCATATTCGCAATCAGCTCAAGAAATAACACAGAGATTAGTGAAATTAATTAATTCACAAACAATTTTTATAATTTTATACAAACTTTTGTGAAATTCTAAAAATTTTCTAAAAACTTAAAAAAAGTTTTAGGCCATATTTGAGATGTTATAGCTGTGCGAAGGCGCTGTTATCTAAAAGTTCAATTGGCTTTAAAACAAAAGTTGCATGCACCTCCATTATATCTATCGTCTACCTTCTTCGAGTAACCTCTTAACCAACATCTTGATTTTTCCAAACCCACTGTGCCTGCTTTAGAAAAACACTAACAAAAATTATTTGTTTACATTGCAATCAAACAATAACAAAAACTGAAAACGTCAAAAAAACACAATCAAACATAAACAACCAACATGTTCGATAATAAATCTTTGGCAACATGTTGCAGAAACATTTAATTTCATTTTCAATGCAGCCACAGCAACACAAAAATTCCTGTTTTACGCATAATTTTATAAGGAGTTTAAAATTAAATTAACTGAAAGTGAATTTTATGGTCGAAAAAAAAAACAAGAAAAAAACCAGCAGTTGTTATGAAGAAAAATTGTCTGATGAAAATGTTATTAAATATTGCTGAGCAATAAGCAGCATTTGACAAACAAATTTGTCTCAACATTTAACGGAAATTACACAAAACTAACATAAGACAGACAGACCAGTTAACAAACTGGCGTTGACCAAGTAAAAAAAACCAACGTTAGGAAAATGTGCGTTTTTTTGTCTGTATTCCATTTCATTAATTACAATTTAATGTAATTTTAAATATTTTAACGTTCGATTGATTTCAATTTGAAATTATTAATGTGTTTTAGTATCCTGTTTTACCATATGTTAAGACATTTTTCTTGTTAAATACACATCAGTTTGTAAAGAAAAAGATTTCATAACAAACTGACACATATCGCAAAAAAATTGCAAAAAAAAACTGATAAAAAGTTGTTGGCTCTGTAAGAGGGAAAATGTTTTCATAATCATTTTTTGTTTTTTTCTTCGAAGTTTTTTTTGTACACTTGGGCCTGTTCGTTTTCTTTTTATTGTTGTTGTTATCTTTTGAACATTTTACTTACAAATTGCCACCAATCATTTTGATTGTGTGTATTTTTTAACATTTTATAAATTTAAAACTTTTCTTTTTTTTCTCATCGTTTTTTTTGCCAAAAGCCGACAGATGGGTATTAGGGAGGGACTTTAGAAGTTGACCTCTTCGGATACTACTTCATATGCAGAATTATTTCAGAAATGAGATTTTCTTATACAGATTATAAGTATCTATCTATCTATCTATCTATCTATCTATCTATCTATCTATCTATCTATCTATCTATCTATATATATATATATATATATATATCTATCTATCTATCTATCTATCTATCTATCTATCTATCTATCTATCTATCTATCTATCTATCTATCTATCTATCTATCTACCTATCTATCTATCTATCTATCTATCTATCTATCTATCTATCTATCTATCTATCTATCTATCTATCTATCTATCTATCTATCTATCTATCTATCTATCTATCTATCTATCTATCTATCTATCTATCTATCTATCTATCTATCTATCTATCTATCTATCTATCTATCTATCTATCTATCTATCTATCTATCTATCTATCTATCTATCTATCTATCTATCTATCTATCTATCTATCTATCTATCTATCTATCTATCTATCTATCTATCTATCTATCTATCTATCTATCTATCTATCTATCTATCTATCTATCTATCTATCTATCTATCTATATATCTATCTATCTATCTATCTATCTATCTATCTATCTATCTATCTATCTATCTATCTATCTATCTATCTATCTATCTATCTATCTATCTATCTATCTATCTATCTATCTATCTAATCTATCTATCTATCTATCTATCTATCTATCTATCTATCTATCTATCTATCTATCTATCTATCTATCTATCTATCTATCTATCTATCTATCTATCTATCTATCTATCTATCTATCTATCTATCTATATATCTGTCATTCTCGATCACCTATCTGTCATTCTCGATCACCTATCTGTCATTCTCGATCACCTATCTGTCATTCTCGATCACCTATCTGTCATTCTCGATCACCTATCTGTCATTCTCGATCACCTATCTGTCATTCTCGATCACCTATCTGTCATTCTCGATCACCTATCTGTCATTCTCGATCACCTATCTGTCATTCTCGATCACCTATCTGTCATTCTCGATCACCTATCTGTCATTCTCGATCACCTATCTGTCATTCTCGATCACCTATCTGTCATTCTATTCTCTATTACATATATATTATTCTACATCTATTATTTTTAATCACCTATCTATTAGTCTCTATCACCGAAAAAGTCTTTAAAGAAAGGATCTTATGAGTATCTCCCTAATCTACCTACAACTATACAAAGGAGCTTTTTTGCCTTCGCTTTTTTTATTTATGCCTTTATTTTCTTGTATTTTCAACAACTTCTTGGCATGAGTCAAAAAAAATATGTTGTAAGTATTTTATCGAAAGCAAAAAATACCTGGGAGGAGGTTGAGAGTTGTGAGTTAATAAACAAGTTCTTCAACATCTCAACATGACCACCACCAACAATCATCATCATGTACTGGTTACCAGTAACAACAACTACAACACATATTCCCAACTAAAGTATCTGAGTATAATCATCTTCATCTTGATCGTATGATTAAATTCAGTTGCCTCCATGGCCAGTAGGTACTACATACATAACACAATAACCACATGTATATGTTGTTGGTGGTGAAGCTACTAAAGTTTTTGACTAGACTTTATTTGGTGGTTGTTGTTGTTTTTTCAAACAGTCTTTGAATTTTGAATTTATGTTTTTCTAGTAATTTTTTGCACATTTCATTTCGAACTTGTTGCTATAAAGATTATTTTAATAATTATTCAAACTGGCAGGGATGTTTTGCTGCATATTTAATAAATAACAGACAGATTTGTTACATCCATAAAAAATCGAAAGAACATCTTTTAGAGAGTTTTACGAAACGGTTACAGATAGAAGAAATGTCTGAGTAATATAACAATGATTTCATTTTAGTTATCGGGTTGCAGGGTACAGGTTATAGAGCTTATAATATTTAGCACTTCTCTAGGACTTCTACTGGATAAAAATATAATAAATTAGTTCATTGGTAAAAGTTTTCAAACAATTATCGCAATCAGGACTGTGAGGTCTTTTCCTAGCAGCTTCAATGCTCATAAGTTGGAATTCTGTAGTGTTTTGAGCTATTTTTATAAATGTATGCCAAATATATTAAAACAGCATACATTTCTTTATTAAAATTAATTTATCAATGTCATTACAAAAATATAAAAGTACCGACCGACGACCCAAGTTAAACAATAAAATAATGACTACCCATAAATACGAAAAAAATATCTTGTGATATAAGGAGAATAATAAAAATAGGTTCATTATAAAAATAAATTAAAAAATTTTTTAATTAAAAAATTTAAATACACAAAAATCATAATAAATAAACGGAAAAACAAGAGACAAATTATACAGATTAAGGGGATGAAACAGAAAAGAAAAAAATTACTATAAAAATAAATTTATTTATAAAACACTCCTTCCTTGAGAAATTAATGTTGCAAGAGATGAACTGTGATGAAGAAATATGTTTGTATGAAAGTAGGTATTAAGTACAAAACAGATCAAATAAATACATACTTATACATAAATTAGTACAGTTAAGTAAAAAAGTATTAATACCATGATTACTTTCACGATCAAGCAAATCACAGCTCTTAAAGTCTAGTTGTATTGAGTACTAGAGGAACTAGAACAGTTCTAGTTTAGTTCTAGTTCAGTTCTAGTTTAGTTCTAGTTCAGTTCTAGTTCAGTTCTAGTTCAGTTCTAGTTCAGTTCTAGTTCAGTTCTAGTTCAGTTCTAGTTCAGTTCTAGTTCAGTTCTAGTTCAGTTCTAGTTCAGTTCTAGTTCAGTTCTAGTTCAGTTCTAGTTCAGTTCTAGTTCAGTTCTAGTTCAGTTCTAGTTCAGTTCTAGTTCAGTTCTAGTTCAGTTCTAGTTCAGTTCTAGTTCAGTTCTAGTTCAGTTCTAGTTCAGTTCTAGTTCAGTTCTAGTTCAGTGCTAGTTCAGTTCTAGTTCAGTTCTAGTTCAGTTCTAGTTCAGTTCTAGTTCAGTTCTAGTTCAGTTTAGTTCAGTTCTAGTTCAGTTCTAGTTCAGTTCTAGTTCAGTTCTAGTTCAGTTCTAGTTCAGTTCTAGTTCAGTTCTAGTTCAGTTCTAGTTCAGTTCTAGTTCAGTTCTAGTTCAGTTCTAGTTCAGTTCTAGTTAGTTCTAGTTCAGTTCTAGTTCAGTTCTAGTTCAGTTCTAGTTCAGTTCTAGTTAGTTCTAGTTCAGTTCTAGTTCAGTTCTAGTTCAGTTCTAGTTCAGTTCTAGTTCAGTTCTAGTTCAGTTCTAGTTCAGTTTCTAGTTCAGTTCTAGTTCAGTTCTAGTTCAGTTCTAGTTCAGTTCTAGTTCAGTTCTAGTTCAGTTCTAGTTCTAGTTCAGTTCTAGTTCAGTTCTAGTTCAGTTCTAGTTCAGTTCTAGTTCAGTTCTAGTTCAGTTCTAGTTCAGTTCTAGTTCAGTTCTAGTTCAGTTCTAGTTCAGTTCTAGTTCAGTTCTAGTTCAGTTCTAGTTCAGTTCTAGTTCAGTTCTAGTTCAGTTCTAGTTCAGTTCTAGTTCAGTTCTAGTTCAGTTCTAGTTCAGTTCTAGTTCAGTTCTAGTTCAGTTCTAGTTCAGTTCTAGTTCAGTTCTAGTTCAGTTCTAGTTCAGTTCTAGTTCAGTTCTAGTTCAGTTCTAGTTCAGTTCTAGTTCAGTTCTAGTTCAGTTCTAGTTCAGTTCTAGTTCAGTTCTAGTTCAGTTCTAGTTCAGTTCTAGTTCAGTTCTAGTTCAGTTCTAGTTCAGTTCTAGTTTTCTAGTTCAGTTCTAGTTCAGTTCTAGTTCAGTTCTAGTTCAGTTCTAGTTCAGTTCTAGTTCAGTTCTAGTTCAGTTCTAGTTCAGTTCTAGTTCAGTTCTAGTTCAGTTCTAGTTCAGTTCTAGTTCAGTTCTAGTTCAGTTCTAGTTCAGTTCTAGTTCAGTTCTAGGTCAGTTCTAGTTCAGTTCTAGTTCAGTTCTAGTTCAGTTCTAGTTCAGTTCTAGTTCAGTTCTAGTTCAGTTCTAGTTCAGTTCTAGTTCAGTTCTAGTTCTAGTTCAGTTCTAGTTCAGTTCTAGTTCAGTTCTAGTTCAGTTCTAGTTCAGTTCTAGTTCAGTTCTAGTTCAGTTTTCTTTTTTTTTTGTACTGTCTTCTGCTATAGTGTTAAATTACATGCAAAATAATGATCGTGAAAGGATCCTTAAAAATCATGATCTTCATTCCTAGAATATTTTGAATATCGATAAAAAAGTATAAAATCATACATTCGAAAGGCAAATATTTAGAAATATCGGAGTAAATCTGAATTCTCAGCGATCGAGTGTGTATACTTTTTTCCTTAACTGTAATGCCAAAGGCAATTAAATGAAAACGAATTTTTGTATAAATAAACCATTTTTTTCAAGACTCTAGTATTGCGAAAATAAAAAAACACAAACATAATCAACTGATCATTTACAGACGCACCAACGATCTTGTATCTTGTTGAGAGTGCCACACTGAATACATATTCATTCAAAGACGCAAAATGATGCACAATATGAAAAAAAGCCAAGAGTGCAACTTCAAGATGATAAATGCCACAGTTAACAACGGATCAACGAAAACAAACAAAGGCAACAACGTTGTAAATTCAAAACTATGAAAAGAAAAATGTATAAAGACGATAAATGTTGCACTGATTTTAAATTTTAGCTATTGAATTAAAACGAGGGCAGTGATAAATGTGAAATGAATCCAAACATCCTTCGAAGAAGAGTAAAATCCATTGGAAACACTACTTACTATCCAAACAATTCCACTTTTGTGTTTTGTAATTTTTAAGTTAAACCATCACGATCAAACACATCACAATAATCAGAGCTCAATCATCATCACACTATAATTCCCTATCTGCCCTCGTTTTACCACAATCAACAAATGAAAGTGAAAAAATATTGAATATTTAACACGAATACTTGCAATTTTCCTCATACAACATTGTTTGCAACATTTATCATCATCATCTGCGGCATCAACAGCAACCAGCATCTCTTGTTGGTTTTGTTTGTCTAAATTTTTACGCACATTAATGTAAGAAAATAATGTCAGACTTAAATCTACCAATGTTTTCTTGTATTTATTACTCGAGTCATGCATGATGATGATTGTAAGTAAGACTTTGTACAAGTAATAATATTAAACATCATAAACAAGATTTAAAAATAAAAAGAAGTACCACAATATATGTTCATATATAATGTAAAAATAAAATTTATACTCATCTGTTGATTAGATAGTACGATTAGAGTCACTTAAGGCGGCAATAGATTGTATTTATAATTTAACTACTTATGGTTTTTGCAACAAGTCATATCTATTTTTGTTTAACAGGAGCCTGATTGATTTTCACTAGTTTAGTTTCATTCATAAAATGAAATTAGATATGAAGAGATGGAATTGTTTTACAGATAGTAATGAAAGTAGGAGAAGTGTTTCGTTTGCAAAAGCGATAAATTTCTAACAAAATTATATAAAATAGTTCTAGTTCAGTTCTAGTTCAGTTCTAGTTCAGTTCTAGTTCAGTTCTAGTTCAGTTCTAGTTCAGTTCTAGTTCAGTTCTAGTTCAGTTCTAGTTCAGTTCTAGTTCAGTTCTAGTTCAGTTCTAGTTCAGTTCTAGTTCAGTTCTAGTTCAGTTCTAGTTCAGTTCTAGTTCAGTTCTAGTTCAGTTCTAGTTCAGTTCTAGTTCAGTTCTAGTTCAGTTCTAGTTCAGTTCTAGTTCAGTTCTAGTTCAGTTCTAGTTCAGTTCTAGTTCAGTTCTAGTTCAGTTCTAGTTCAGTTCTAGTTCAGTTCTAGTTCAGTTCTAGTTCAGTTCTAGTTCAGTTCTAGTTCAGTTCTAGTTCAGTTCTAGTTCAGTTCTAGTTCAGTTCTAGTTCAGTTCTAGTTCAGTTCTAGTTCAGTTCTAGTTCAGTTCTAGTTCAGTTCTAGTTCAGTTCTAGTTCAGTTCTAGTTCAGTTCTAGTTCAGTTCTAGTTCAGTTCTAGTTCAGTTCTAGTTCAGTTCTAGTTCAGTTCTAGTTCAGTTCTAGTTCAGTTCTAGTTCAGTTCTAGTTCAGTTCTAGTTCAGTTCTAGTTCAGTTCTAGTTCAGTTCTAGTTCAGTTCTAGTTCAGTTCTAGTTCAGTTCTAGTTCAGTTCTAGTTCAGTTCTAGTTCAGTTCTAGTTCAGTTCTAGTTCAGTTCTAGTTCAGTTCTAGTTCAGTTCTAGTTCAGTTCTAGTTCAGTTCTACTTTAGTTCTAGTTTAGTTCTAGTTTAGTTCTAGTTCAGTTCTAGTTCAGTTCTAGTTCAGTTCTAGTTCAGTTCTAGTTCAGTTCTAGTTCAGTTCTAGTTCAGTTCTAGTTCAGTTCTAGTTCAGTTCTAGTTCAGTTCTAGTTCAGTTCTAGTTCAGTTCTAGTTCAGTTCTAGTTCAGTTCTAGTTCAGTTCTAGTTCAGTTCTAGTTCAGTTCTAGTTCAGTTCTAGTTCAGTTCTAGTTCAGTTCTAGTTCAGTTCTAGTTCAGTTCTAGTTCAGTTCTAGTTCAGTTCTAGTTCAGTTCTAGTTCAGTTCTAGTTCAGTTCTAGTTCAGTTCTAGTTCAGTTCTAGTAGTTAAGTTCTAGTTCAGTTCTAGTTCAGTTCTAGTTCAGTTCTAGTTCAGTTCTAGTTCAGTTCTAGTTCAGTTCTAGTTCAGTTCTAGTTCAGTTCTAGTTCAGTTCTAGTTCAGTTCTAGTTCAGTTTCTAGTTCAGTTCTAGTTCAGTTCTAGTTAAGTTCTAGTTCAGTTTTAGTTCAGTTCTAGTTCAGTTCTAGTTCAGTTCTAGTTCAGTTCTAGTTCAGTTCTAGTTCAGTTATAATTCAGTTCATGTTCATTCGAATTTTCCTGAATAAATATATTCTCTACCTAACTAGTTCACTACTTGACTGGTTATCCCATCTGTGATATAGAGAAAAATCCCCTAAGTGACAAATCTAACGACTATCATGTGAAAAAATCACACAAAATATTAAAAAATAAATATTTACGCAGACTAATTCCTAAAAATTTTTCTACAAGGACTAATTTATTTCTTTATTTAGAAAAAATCACACTCGCATAAACGTGATTTTCTATAAATTTTCAAACTAACGAAAAAAAACCCACAAGAACCACTGATTTACAACAAATTTCCACTCATAGTTTTGAAAATAGTCTAAAAACAATATTTATGATTTGTAAACATTATTTGAGAGGTAAGGTCTTATTCACATTTTTTTTTTTTCGAAGCAAAAGATCTAACAACAAATAAATAAAATTATTTATTTAATCATGTACGTTTCGAAATGCAAACAGTGAGCAAATGAAAAATAAAACATGTGTGAGTCTTGAAAACAACATAATTTTCATGTGGAAGTTGCAGATAAAAATACTAGTACGAACGTATTTTTCGTTATGCACGTACAAAAAAAGGGGACGAATCTGTAATTTTAAATACAAGCTAAACATGGCAACAGCAAAAACAAATATTAGAGGCAAAAATTGGCGGCAACAACAACAAATCACTTTCACCTTTAACAGTGTGTGCTTAGACGGAAATATGTATGAATGAAAACATACTATGACGGCGTCTGTACGTTTATATCATTGAGATGAAAGATCATTTTTGCAAGGCGTGCTGCTCGCTAAGTGTAATAAGAGTATGTACGAGAGTGCTTACATGATCAAATGAATTTGAGTAGACAGTGGAACCAAATGTCATGTTATGTAGAAGGAGTTACAATAATTTGAGAGTTTATTAAAGGACAACAAAAATTGGCGACAGCATGATACCACTATTGGACGTAGTTTCCTACATAGGGGTTCAATTCCAGAACTTCTTCAGAGAAGAACTGTTAAATCTTCATTAAACCTAGACAACTGATCACTTACAATGTATTTGTCTTAACAGTGATCATATGCAAGTTGTTGATATATAATCCGGGAAAATAGTACTTTCTTAAAAACTAGGAAGTATATATCAAGATTCTGATATAATTCGCTGCTTTAAGCAACTGCTTTAAATAATAGGTGACTTTATATTAAAACGCTATGTAATGCTGTCTTTCTGATCTAATGATCATTTTTATATTAGTTGGCGAAATTAAAAACTACTTCTGCTTGACGAAACAATTTATTATTAGGAACATTAACACAGTGAAATGTTGGGGAAAAGGATTATATATAAAGGAAAAAGTTAAAATCAGCTGTAGATCGTTAAATAACGCACCAATTAGGAAAATTGTAAACATCTGTGATCTTTAAATGATCATTTATTCTTGTTTATAAAAAGTCGTCTGTATATCCTCTTACTGATGTCCATTATTTAGACTATTTACTGTAAATATTTAAAAAACCATAAAGACATTCATAATGTAGACGTTATTAAGTGTAGAAGAGCATAGAGCATGTTGCACATTTAAAGAAAACATTTTCATTTCGTGCGTAACAAAAAAAAAGACACAAACAAAAAAACACTTTTTCAGCAAAACCATATTGTACAGGTTAAAGATCATTAGGCGCGTCATGTTGTAAGTGTTTTAAGTAAGACAACAACATCGTAGCAATTACAACAGGTAATAATGACCATACATTGGAACCATACCAAATGTGTCCACATGCATATACTGTAGTCGCAGCAGACAAAAAGTCAAACACACATGTAAAATTACTAGAGCCAAAGTGTCTAATGTCTAAGATGCTGGTTGGTTGGTCGTTTGGTTGGCGTAACATCAAATTGCCAGCAACTCATTTTGTATGTCTGAAATACATTTTTGCAAGGAATTGTCTGGAAATTTCTTTTTTACTATGTTCAGTTGTAGTCAAATACATTACAGCAGTATAATTTGGTTTGCATAAAATTTATCATAAATTTTTTTAGAGGTGTCTCCTTTAAGGCAGACCAACTAGGCAAAAACACAAAAAGTCAGGCAGACGACGTTAAGGCTTTACAAGGCAGGTAAATATGTTAATATAACAGGCAGACGTACGAACGACTATATGCCAAAAATGACTAGACAAATTGGAGTCTGCTTGTAAAATTAAAACACGAGAAAGTATTTATTTCAAATAGGAAGTTAATTAGTTGTGAAAGAGTAGTAGGAGTGATTAGTTTAAAGTCAATTATAACAACTGCCCAGAAAACCTTTTTTTCACAAATGAGTCACAGTCATAGTAATAAATGTGGTAATTAAAAGAAAATAAGTGTGTTTAAATAATTTTCGTTTTCTAGGAAATTGTCTCTAAACTAATTAAGTTTGTTTAACAAAAAAAAAGGTAGCCAAAATTTTAAGGATATATAAGGATATTTTGACATGATTGTGTTAATGGCATTTAATTTGTCGTCGTTTTTCTTGGACTCATTTCTTTAAATCAAATCACAAATATTTATGTAATCTTTTTGTTGAAATTATTTACTTTAATGTTGTGTGAAAAAGGATCTAATTTCTTTTTTATTTCCTGCAGGAATGACTCATATTTTCTTTTAATTTTATATTAAGGACTTACTTGCTGAAGGATGTAAAACAGAATGGAAACTTACCTGTAAAGAAAAGAAAAAATATCAATAATTATTAGTAAAAACTTAGGAAATAAGAAAAATATACTCGGTCCAGATCGACTAAGATTGAATAGAGTCGACTATAATAGAGAAGACTGGAATAGAGTCGACTATAATAGAGAGGATTGGAGTAGAGTCGACTAAAGTAGAGACGACCAGAATAGAGTCGACTGGAGACAACTAGAATAATGTCGTCTGGAATCGTCTAGAATAGAGTCGTCTGGAGTCAACTAGAATAGAGTCGACTGAAGACGACTAGAATAGAGTCTATTAGTATAGAGTCGACTGAAGACGACTAGAATAGCGCCGACTGGAGACGACTAGAATAGAGTCGATTGGAGATGACTAGAATAATGTCGTTTAGAATAGAGACGAATAGAATAGAATCGAATGGCGTCGAATAGACAACTATAATTCTATAATTACATAGACTAGAATAGAGTCGACTAGAGTAGAGTCGATTAGAATAGGGTCCATTAGAATAGAGTCGATTAGAATAGAGCCGACTAGAGTAAAGTCGATTAGAATAGAGTCGACTAGAGTAGAGTCGACTGAAGTTGATTAGAATAAAGTCGACTACAATAGAGTCGACTGAAGACGACTAGAATAGAGTCGACTGAAGACGACTAGAATAGAGTCGACTGAAGACGACTAGAATAGAGTCGACTGAAGACGACTAGAATAGAGTCGACAAGAATAGAGTCGACAAGAATAGAGTCGACTAGAGTAGAGTCGATTAGAATAGAGTCGACTAGAATAGAGTCGACTGAAGTCGATTAGAATAAAGTCGACTGAAGTTGATTAGAATAAAGTCGACTAGAATAGAGTCGACTAAAGACGACTAGAATAGAGTCGACTGAAGACGACTAGAATAGAGTCGACTGAAGAAGACTAGAATAGAGTCGACTGAAGACGACTAGCATAGAGTCGACTAGAATAGAGTGGTCTGGAGCCTACTAGAATAGAGCCGTCTGGAGTCGATTAGAATAGAATAGAGTCGACTGGAGACGACTAGAATAGAGTCGTCTGGAGTCGACTAGAATAGAGTCGTTTAGAATAGAGACGACTAGAATAGAGTCGAATAGAATAGAGTCGAGGGGAGACAACTATAATTCTATGATTACATAGACTAGAATAGAGTCGACTAGATTAGAGTCGATTAGAATAGAGCCTACTAGAATAGAGCCGACTGAAGTCGATTAGAATAGAGTCGACTAGAGTCTGCTAGAATAGAGTCGTTTGGTGTCGACTAGAATAGAGTCGACTAGAATAGGCTCGACTAGAATGGAGACTACTAAAATAGAGTCGATTAGAACAGAGTCGACTAGAATAGAGTGGACTGAAGTCGATTAGAATAAAGTCGACTAGAACAGAGTCGACTAGTGTCGACTAGAATAGATTCGACTGGAGTCAATTAGAATAGAGTCGACTAGGCTAGATTCAACAAGAACAGCGTTTTGAGTTCAACTAAAAAAAAGGCAATTGGGAAGGAGTCGATCAAGAGTCTGATCTATATTTTGGGAAACCATTATGTTTTTTGAAATTAGTAATACAACGGAAAACAAAAATATGTAATAGAAAAAATGCAATTAACATTTATATAACAACAATTTATATTTCTTACATTTATACATTCCGCTAATGTCAAAAAAACCATTTAATTTTCAAATTGCATGTCTAATTCAAAATGTTGTCTAAACCATAAATAACCAATAAATCAATCTAATACTGCCGCCTGTCCATACATCTATTACCCAATACCAGTTTGGTATGTCTATCTATTTATTTATGAAGGATTTTATTTTTGAAAAATTTTCACTTCTTTAATAATTTCTTAATATTTTATGATGTTTCAAACTGTCCTCTTGTCCAGCAATCAACAATCGATACAAACCAACATAACACCATCCATCTAGTATATGCACAAACAAAAAAAAACACGCAAGTGTTAACTCTACTCTATGGCATGGAGTGGAGTTGGCGTCCATTAATAAAGTTCATTGTACTGCTGTAACCCTTTAACAAAATAAAAAACAAAACAACAAAAAGGGGCTCCCACATTGTGGCCAAAACATTAATAGCAACCATTGAATCATTACAACTATATGTACACTATAATATTGGGTATATATGTTTATTTTTTTGTAAACAAAAAAAGTATTGAATTTAACAAATTTCCTTTATTTAAAACTATTATAAATAAATAAAAAAAAAACTCAACAATTTATTTGTCTTTTATTTCACACTTAATTTTTTTGTTTTTGTTTTTGTTTTTAATAATAAAAGAAAATTTGTTGTAAACAACAAAAACAATAATAATAATGAACGGCAACATGAGTCGTTGGGGCAGGAATTTAAAAGAATACTTTCTCAAAATCACACTATGTTGGAAAGTGGGAAACTAACCGTTGTTATCACTTTCACAGACTAGAAAACTTGGCGTCGACTGTTATTGAATAGAGCTGGAATAGAGTCAACTGGAGTCGACTAGAATAGGGTCGCCTAGAATAGAGCTGACTGGAGTCGACTAGAATAAAGCCGACTGGAGCTGACTAGAATATAGTTATCTGGAAACGACTAGAATAGAGACGGCTGAAGTCGACTAGAACAGAAACTATTGGATTGACAAGAAATAGTCGACTGGATTCGACTAGATTAGAGTCGTCTGGAGCCGAATAGAAAGAGTAGACTGGAGCCGACTAGAATAGAGTCGACTGGATTCGACTGGAATAGAGTCGACTGTTGTCGAATAGAATAGAGTCTACTCGGAAGTCGACAAGAACTGAGACGATTTGCGTCGACTAAATTCTACTAGAATATAGTCGACTAGAGTCAACTAGAACAGAATCGACTAGAATAAAGTAGACTATACTAGAGTCGACTAAAATAAAGTCGACTAGAATAGAGTCGACTAGAATAGAGTCGACTAGAATAGAGTCGACTAGAATAGAGTCGACTGGAGTCAATTAGAATAGGGTGGACAAGAATCGACTAGAGTCTATTGGAATAGGGTCGACGGAAGTCGACAAGAACAGAGACGACTTGAGTCGACTGGATTCTACTAGAATAGAGTCGACTAGAATAGAATAGACTAGAATAAAGTAGACTAGAGCCGACTAGAATAAAGTAGACTAGACTAGAGTATACTAGAATAAAGTCGACTAGAATAGAGTCGACTGGATTCGACTAGAATAGAGTCGACTGTTGTCGAATAGTATAGAGTCGACTGTTGTCGACTGGAGTAGACTAGAATAGAGCCGACTGGAGTCAATTAGAATAGGGTGGACAGGAATCGACTAGAGTCTATTAGAATAGGGTCGACGGAAGTCGACAAGAACAGAGACGACTTGAGTCGACTGAATTCAACTGAAGTCGACGAGAATAGAATCGACTAGAATAAAGTAGACTAGAGCCGACTAGAATAAAGTAGACTAGACTAGAGTCGACTAGAATAGAGTCGACTAGAATAGAGTCGACTAGAATAGAGTCGACTAGAATAGAGTCGACTAGAATAGAGTCGACTAGAATAGAGTCGACTAGAATAGAGTCGACTAAATAGAGTCGACTAGAATAGAGTCGACTAGAATAGAGTCGACTAGAATAGAGTCGACTAGAATAGAGTCGACTGGAGTTGACTAGAATAGAGTCGACTGGATTCGACTAGAATAGAGTCGACTGTTGTCGAATAGAATAGAGTCGACTGGAGTCGACTAGAATACAATCGACTGGAGACGACTAGAATAGAGTCGACTATTTTCGACTAGAATAGAAATTATTAAAAATTTTGTTTTGGTTATACAATTCATTGTTCAAAATTAATTCCTTTCAATACCTGCACTTAGAAACCATACACCCAATAGTGTTTTAATTTTCTGACGAATATAATTGAATTTACTAGTAACTAAGCATTGTTTTCGTTAATAAAATTTAAAATTAAAAAAAAATCGAATTTAATCTTGACACCACCATCTAATGAGTGGTGTGGTATGGCGTGAATTTCTATAATGTAATGAAAACATAGTGAATTTCAAATAAACATTTTCAACAAAACTTCAATCATAGAGATTTTTTCATTTTATAGCTTCAGAAGAAAACTGAAAGAAAAAACTAAATTGCCCATTATGCAATGTGCAATATGGCAAAACTATTCAAGAATAATAAAAATATTTGCCTTGAATAATTTGTCTGCCTTAAAAGCGCAATTTTGACCATTCGATAGACGGCGTGTTTGGTTGATTGGTTTGTTATGGATAAATTTACATTTGAAAAATAATATTATTGTTTAAAGAGAAAATGTCTGGTATAGAAGCTGTGCCGATTTAGCACGTTCCTGTTACAAAAAAAAAAATAGTTTTGAAAATAAAAAAACCACAGGATTTCAGTTCGTATTCGTATTGGTTTGAATTTTAATGTGTTGTTCATTTTTTATAGTGTGAAATTACAGGGAAATTGTAATTATATCAACAGATTGCGGATGTTGTTTGATAAAAATAAAAATTGTTTTAAGAAGTACTTAATATTTACTTCAAATGTTTTAAAGGAATTGCTGGAATAGAGTTGAAAACATGTCTTAAGAAGCAAATGTTAATAAAATAAAGTTTTAGGAACCAAAAGCCTAATTAACAAAACTTGTTCCGGATTGAAATCTAAACTAAATATTTAAATAGCGTTTGCCTGCACCAGATTAGAATAGAATCAGCTGGAGTTGAGTAGAAAAGATTTCGACTGGAGTAGATTAGAATAGATTTTGAATGGGTTTCGACTGTACTGGACAAATAGAGTATCAGACAGTATAGAGAAGAATGGGGATTCGGCTATAATAGAGCCGATTAGAGTCTTACCTACAGAAATATACACGCCTGGTAGCAAATTGACACCAAACTATTTATAATTCTTCAATGCCATCCGTTGTCAAAGTATATACATACGTACGACAACACTATGTAATGTTGACAACATTGCAACAATTCGTTGTCGAAATCTAAATTTTATACACATCCGTTGTCTAAATGTTAACAAACGTTGTAAGCTCACTATTGAGTTGCCAATAGTGAGCTTACCACGTTTGTTAACATTTAGACAACGGATGTGTATAAAATTTAGATTTCGACAACGAATTGTTGCAATGTTGACAACGCAACGTTGTCAATAGTGTTGTCGTACGTATGTATATACTTTGACAATGGATGTTATTGAAAAATTATAAACTCTTTGGTTTCAATTTGATTTGATTGACGAATGGAGCCCCGTCTAGAATAGAGTATTCCGAATATTCGTCTAGAATATAGTTCGACAGCAGCAGAGTAGAATAGAGTTCATCTGGAGTCGAATAGAAGAGATTTTAAATGAATAGCTTAAGTTGTCGAAGAGTGTCAAATACTATAGAGCAGTTCGACTAGGGTGGACTAAAATAGTTTTCGACTGTAGTAGTGTGTAGAGCAATGTTCCACAGCAGACGACAAGTACTTTAGTCGAACAAAATAGAATTTGATTGGAGTCGACTACAAAATAGTTTGACTGGATGTGACTAGAATGGAGTACGACTGAAGTCGATTAGAATAGAGTCCGATTAGCATAAAGTTCGAATGGAGTCGTTTAGAGTTCGATTAGAGAAAATATAGTTTGACTGAAGACGACAAGAATAGAGTTCGTCTGAGTCGATTAAACCAATAAAATAGAGGCGTATAAAGTAGACAGTAATAGAGTTGACTGGATGAGACTAGAATAAAGTTCACTGGAGTAGACGGGAATAGAGTTTACTGCTGAGACTAGAAGAGGCGATTAGGACAGAGTTGGATAGATTTAAGTTGGACCGGATTCAACCAGAACTGAGTTTGACTATGAATAATGAAGTTCCACTTGAGTCAATTAGAAAAGAATTCAACTGTTGTTGTCTAAAATCGAGTTAGACTAAAGCCGACTAATATAGTACGTAACTGGAATTGAGTTGACTTGAATCGAACTAGAATAGGATCAACTGACGTTGTAACTAAATACTAAATCATTCTCTTTTAGCCATGATTAGCTTAGATCTAAAAACCCATTTAAAATAAATTAAAAAAACACATCAGTAACGTGTATAAACTAAATATAACAAACAAACTTGTCACAATAAATCGTTACTTTTTGAAACACGCGCTTAATACAAAATTGTTCAGTTTTTTTGTTCTATTTTCTAAACGGTATTTTTACAAAGAAAAACAAATGCAAATTGTTAGTGACAACAACAAATCAAACTTAAAAATCTACATAAATGGCAAAGAAATACACAATTGAAGAAATCTTAAAAAAATACGAAAAATTAAAAATCAAAAGACGTTGCCATAAAAAGAAAACAAAATACCAAATAACGCAAGTATTGAAATTCATACTAACAACTCAATATTACTACTCTTAAGCAAGAAGCTAGATTTTTTTCTAAATAACAATTTATTTTTATATTTTATTTTTAATAAACAATTCCCCTCAAAGAACGTGTATAGTTTTTTAAAATTTCCAAGAGAAAACTAGTAAGAAATTATAGTCGGGCGAGGCCGACCATATAATACCCTACACCTTTGACAAAAATATAATGTGATTTAGTTGCCATAATAAAGCATTTAAGTTGAATTGTACCTTGCCTTAGATATACATACTTAAGCCGTTTATTATTGAATAAAATTGTGGACATTTAAGTGAAATTTTGATGGGGGCTTTTCATAGGGGCTAGGGTCATATGAGAACCTATTATTGTGGAATTCGTGGGGGTCATCAAGTCTTGTATACAACTTGGTTATTGCAGCTTTTTGTCGAGATATGAGTATATTAAACATAATTATGAACTTAAAAGCCCTATTCGGCGGGTTCAGTTGTATGGGGGCTAGGTGAAATAATGAACCGATGTAAACCATTTTCAACAGGCTTCATCTACGGTACCATAAAAGATCATGTGCCAAATTTCATTGAATTATCTCCAAAATTGCGACCTGTAGTTTGATTACAAGTTTTAAAAGTCCTATTCAAGGGGTTCAGTTGTATGGGGGCTAGGTGAAATAATGGACCGATGTTAACCATATTGTCCCTAGGACAATAGAAGATCATGTACCAAATTTCATTGAATTATCTTGAAAATTGCGACCTGTAGTTTGATTACAAGGATTACAAGCCCTATTGGGGGGTTCAGTTGTATGGGGCTAGGTGAAATAATGGACCGATCTTAACCATTTTCAATAGGCTTCGTCCCTGGGACAATAGAAGATCATGTACCAAATTTCATTGAATTATCTTCAAAATTGCGACCTGTAGTTTGATTACAAGGTTTACATGGACGGACAGACAGACAGACGGACGGACGGACATAGAAAATGATTCTGAGCCGATTGGTATAGTTTAAGGTGGGTATAGGACCAATATTATTGTGCGTTACAAACATCAGCACAAACCCAATATACCCTCCCCACTAAAGTGGTGTAGGGTATAAAAACCAACAAACAGCAGCAGAAACGTAGCAAATTTACTTGAACATTTAAAAAAACGTAAGCACGCACCTCTTGGTTAAGTTTTAAAATGCACGTATACGTTTATTTTAGTCTTTAAATAGATAAATAGATATTTTGATAGTTGATTTGATAATCATCTATTAAAAGAGATTTTCTGTTAAAATTGTGCAGCATTTAAATTGAAATTATGACAGTCATGTCAAATAAAATGCGTTTTTATTAAGCTGGCAGTAAATGTTAAGAGAGATGACTTTGATTACTTTGATAATTTGAGAGACAAAATGTTGTTAATTGAAAAATATTAAAAATTTTTTTTTCTTGAGAAATACTGATGAAAATGTTTAAATTTAAAATCTTACACTAAAGTTATGGACTAAAGGTAATTTTGCTACACTTCCCGGTTTGTTGTACAAATAAATTTTGAAAAATCATATTTAAATGCCTTCATTTAATATTAACTTAAATCCTATGAATAAAAACTAACTTAAGGTTGGGTTAAAGTTTTCTTCAACACGTCTTGCAATTAAAATATTTTCATTAATAAACTGTATAGGGAGCGTCACAAAAGGTGCCAAAGTCATAAAATAAAGTTTAAGGAACGTGTCGAGCAACACATTTTTTTATGCGTGTATGAGATTTTTTTATGAAAAATAAAAGTAAAATGATTTCGTTTTAGATAAAGTGGAAACTCTTTTTTTAAGGCCCTTAGCACGTACTTAAAACCTAAGACAATGTTAAAGAAAGATTATGAGTAAAAATTTTAAAAGGGAGTCTCTAGTTTTCTTCAATATTTCTTAAACAAAATATTAACATTTTTAAAAATCTTAAAATCGAAAAGAATATTCTAAAATAGATTCCACTGAAGTTGACTAGAACAGACTCGACTAGAATAAAGTCGACTGTAGTCGACTAGAACAGAGACGACGGGGTTAGACTAAAAAATAAAGACGACTGGAGTCCCCTAGAGTCGCCTACAACAGACCCGACTACAATAAAGTCAACTATATTCGACTAGAACAGAAACGACGGGGTTAGACTAGAAAAAAAGGTGACTGGAGTCGCCTAGAATAGAGTCGACTGGAGTCGCCTAGAATAGAGTCGACTATAGTCACCTAGAATAGAGTAGACTATAGTCGCCTAGAATAGAGTCGACTATAGTCGCCTAGAATAGAGTCGACTATAGTCGCCTAGAATTGAGTCGACTATAGTCGCTTAGAATAGAGTCGACTATAGTCGCCTAGAATAGAGTCGACTATAGTCGCCTAGAATATAGTCGACTATAGTCGCCTAGAATAGAGTCGACTATAGTCGCCTAGAATAGAGTCGACTATAGTCGCCTAGAATAGAGTCGACTATAGTCGCTTAGAATAGAGTCGACTATAGTCGCCTAGAATAGAGTCGACTATAGTCGCCTAGAATAGAGTCGACTATAGTCGCCTAGAATAGAGTCGACTATAGTCGCCTAGAATAGAGTCGACTATAGTCGCCTAGAATAGAGTCGACTATAGTCGCCTAGAATAGAGTCGATTATAGTCGCCTAGAATAGAGTCGATTATAGTCGCCTAGAATAGAGTCGACTATAGTCGCCTAGAATAGAATCGACTATAGTCGCCTAGAATAGAATCGACTATAGTCGCCTAGAATATGGTCGACTATAGTCGCCTAGAATATGGTCGACTATAGTCGCCTAGAATATGGTCGACTATAGTCGCCTAGAATATGGTCGACTATAGTCGCCTAGAATAGAGTCAACTGGAGTCGCCTAGAATAGAGTCGACTGGAGTCGCCTAGAATAGAGTCGACTGGAGTCACCTAGATTGTAGTCAACTAGAATAGACTACAGTCGACTGAAATAGAGTCTATTAGAGTCGAGTTGAATAGAGTCGACTGGAGTCGATTAGAATGAAGTCGACTGGAATAGCGTCGACTGCAGTCAACTAAAACAGAGTCTACTGGAGTCGACTTGAACAGAATCGATTGAAGTCGATTAGAACAGAACTGAATATAGTCGACTGGAGTCGCACAAAATAGAGTCGACTGGAGTCGCATAGAATAAAGTAGACTGGAGTCGCCTTGAATAGAATCGACTGGTGTCAAATAGAATAGTGTCGATTTGAAAGAAATAGAACAGAGTAGACTGGAGTCAAATAAAGTAGAATCGACTGGTGATAAATATAATACTGGAAAGAACTACAATAGTATCGACTAGATTCGACTAAATATTCGACTAAAGGAAAAATTAAAGAGAATGTTCTAAAATAGTCTGAGTTAACTAGAATAGTGTGGATTTGAATCAATTAGAATATAGTCGATTAGTATCGACTAATATAGAGTCGACTGGAAGATAGTCAGGTAGGAACTACTGAAAAAGAATTGACTAGAGTCAGCTTGAGTAGAGTTGACTAAAGTCGATTCGAATCTATAAGAATATAGTCGACAGGTATTGACTAGAATAGAGTCGACTGTATTGACTGAAAGTAACTTCAATAGAGTTCGTTAGAGTCGTTTAGAATAGAATAGATTCAAATCATTACATTTCATATGAAAGTCTATCACATTAATTTATCATTTATCAATAATTTTCTATATCTCAACAACATTCTATAAAATTCTTTCCCACCTTTCACACAAAACATTTTATTAGGCCTTAACAAGCATAATTTATTTATGACTTGCACAATACAATTGACATTATAAAGTCCCTCAAATTGTTTAGTCAAATATTTATGGCATGATTTATGTTTGAATTATAGAAAACTACCTAATTTGGCATGCAAGTCAACAAACAAATTAATAATTTTTACAAATAATTTCTATAAACACTATTCCTAAATGTTTTTTTTTATGTTTTAACAATGACCATAATTACCAATTAATCACGTTCCTTTAAAATTTTTACTTTATACAAAAAAAATATTTATTTCTTTTATTATTTATGACAACATAAATTTGTCTATATTATTGCAATGAAAACATTTTAATAAAAATATTTTTAACTTTCAATGAAATTCCTTTAAGTGTGTATATGATGTAAATTTTAACCTGATTTTTTTTTTTTTTGTTAAATAAAAAATGAAAACGACTGATTTTTCTCAATGTTGAGACGATATTTATGGCAAAAATAAGTTGTAACCTATAATTATATATATATTTTTTTTCTAGAGAGTTGTGTAGTTGTTTGTAGGTTTTTGCAAATATAAGGCAAAAACAACAGATTTATTTTTGTTTCAATTAACATAAATAATTGTAATGTAAACATGTAAGTGCATATAAAATATTATAAAACAAAAGTTTTATAAACCTATACCACACCTAGTGAATTTTTAATACAAAATATTACAACTCTGTTTTGAATTTATCAGTTATTTGTTTATAAGAATCGGTGCTTCAAAGATTTATCAGAAACGTCTCCACTTTTAATCGCAGAGCATAAAAAAGCAGTCTGAGTGACTTTCCATAATCCATTTTATGCAGAGTCGACAGAAGCCGTGAACTGAAAGAACTATATATGACTAATCGAACACTTTGCTGAAGAATTCAAGCTTAGACCCGCTGAAAAGAAAACTGAAAAGAAAATTATTGACTAGTAACTCCCAGAATCAAACTTGTCCATGGAAAACAACAGACCGTTGAGGGCCAGCCTCCAACTATAACATATCAGAAACACACCTCTGAGGTGTCACCTATTGAGATTTATACCAAATACTTTGCATATATCTCCAGCCAAACAAATACTCGGTGCCGTTGGTTCCAGTGGTAATGAACTCTTGGCAGCCATGAGTCAAAAAATCCTCTAGTTGTATGTCCCATTTGACCTGAGGCACTGTTAACACCTCTTTTCACACTGATTGCAAAAACAAAAAGATACGTGAAGTACACCAAGGTAACATTTTCCAGGGACACAGCCACCACGTTATGTCCGATGAGGCCTAATCAATAACCAGAATAGGACACTGACCTGTAAAGACTTCATTCTCGTGGTACCTGATAAGAAACTCTAGTCTGGTGTGAATTTAAAACTCCCCAATTTCAGGTCCAGTAAAAACTAGTATGTTACCAGTACATTTCTTTATCTCGAAATTTTTATAACATCAAGATCCAGGAAGTTTACCAAAATAACAAGATCTGTTAATTTCGTCATGTTAAAAATTTATGAAAATTTCTTATTCAGAATGAAAATAGTTTGACAAAAAAAGTTCGATTCATACTATTTATTACAAAATTCATACCAAGACAATCTTTTTGGCCGAAATATGGCGTGAGTCCGGGATGCCTAATGTCTTCTATTATTTGATTTTTTTGGACACCCATTTTTTATTATGCTAACGATATCCAATGAGCTCTACCACTCTGATTTTCATTAAAATTCTACCACAATTCTCTGACAGTGTCATCTGACAAATGTTTGTAAATTTAAATCAAACATAAAACCATTTCAATTCAAATGAATTCCAAACGATTTGTTACAATAAAACTTGATCGTAATTGATTCATATGAAATGTGTTTAAAATTACTCAAACAAAAGACAAGTAAAATAAATAAAACTTTGTAATTGCAAACTTTGTAAAAAGTGTAGGATTTATTTATAAAATATTAAATTAAATACCGAAGGAATGTTAATAAAATGATTCACTATGAATATAGATTGATTAATTAAGATCAAGTGAGTTGCGGCAAAATTAGCTTAACTGCAAAATAGTGATTTTAAAATACTTTATATTTTAACATAATAGTTTCTTTAGTTTTCAAACACTTTAAAAGAAAACTTCAACAATCTCTCACGCTGGCATTTTAGCTTATTTTCCAACAGCTGTAAGTCTGCTGATAAGCCAATATTCTTTATAAAACATTAACAAAGCTTTAATTTCGTTGTGATAAGACACTGAGTATAATAACATTTTAACCCAATTACATTAAATTTAATTTAATAAAGTTTTCGCACGCTACGCATTTAATGACACGCAATCCAAAGCAATCAACCAACCGAACCGTACCAAACCAAACAACCCACCAGTAAGTGAAACCGCCTTGCACCACATAATCATAGATGTTTGCTCCACAGGAAGGATACTATAGAAATTCTTATGCTAGAATCTGCTCTATGTTTTAATGGAAAATTGTAGAAAACCTATAATTTTCTTAGTGAGACAGGTTTGTATGGCGAATAAAAATAAAGAAATCACTAAAAAATCATGAAATACAAACAATTTTAATTGTTTTAGAATGTAACAGAAAAAAAAACAACATGTTGCCATAACAATTTCATTTACTTGGTTGGTAAGAACCCAGCTAACATTTTGGTTTAATAATGACAAAATTTTTTGTTACTTTTCTAAGAAATTCAACGAAACGTTTTGATATCGTGAACTGAACTAGAACTGAACTAGAACATGAACTAGAACTGACACTAGAACTGAACTAGAACTGAACTACTAGAACGAACTAGAACTGAACTAGAACTGAACTAGAACTGAGACTAGAACTGAACTAGAACTACTAGAATGAACTAGAACTGAACTAGAACTGAACTAGAACTGACTAGAACTGAACTAGAACTGAAACTAGAACTGAACTAGAACTGAACTAGAACTGAACTAGAAACTGAACTAGCAACTGAACTAGAACTGAACTAGAACCTGAACTAGAACTGAACTATAACTGAACTAGAACTGAACTAGAACTGAACTAGAACTGAACTAGAACTGAACTAGAACTGAACTAGAACTGAACTAGAACTGAACTAGAACTGAACTAGAACTGAACTAGAACTGAACTAGAACTGAACTAGAACTGAACTAGAACTGAACTAGAACTGAACTAGAACTGAACTAGAACTGAACTAGAACTGAACTAGAACTGAACTAGAACTGAACTAGAACTGAACTAGAACTGAACTAGAACTGAACTAGAACTGAACTAGAACTGAACTAGAACTGAACTAGAACTGAACTAGAACTGAACTAGAACTGAACTAGAACTGAACTAGAACTGAACTAGTACTGAACTAGAACTGAACTAGAACTGAACTAGAACTGAACTAGAACTGAACTAGAACTGAACTAGAACTGAACTAGAACTGAACTAGAACTGAACTAGAACTGAACTAGAACTGAACTAGAACTGAACCAGAACTGAACTAGAACTGAACTAGAACTGAACTAGAACTGAACTAGAACTGAACTAGAACTGAACTAGAACTGAACTAGAACTGAAATAAAACTGAACCAGTTGTGATTACAGTTGCATTTAAGTTCTAGAAGTCCCTTTTGACAGTCCTACATCTACAAATATGTTTACTGGGTTACATAGTTTTTACAATACAGTTGCAATTCATTATTAGCAGCAAGGTGGAGTTAGAAAACTGAAAAACAAACTACAAATAACTACAGACGGTCATTTTCAAAACTAAATAACTTCCAATGGTTAAACAGGTGTGTAACCTAAATAAAGTTTTTACTTACGTAGAGATTTTGAAAAGTTTTTATTGCTTTAAAACATTTTGTTATAAAATAATGCAATTGATAAATTAAATTTAAACAAAATGTCCAGGGGGCTTATATAAATAACAAGGGTTTTAATATTGGACAAATTTCTTAAGGACTTTTAAACTAAACTCTATATCGCATTTCTAATATTATTTTAAATTCATAAATAGTCAAATAGTTTGGTACACACATACATAAAAATATTTTTTCTATTTTACAGAAATATTATGCCGAATTGTTTTAGTACGCAAAAATTTTACGATCTAATTAATGTTCCCGCAAATGGATCCCGCAAGGAATGTGAAAAACATGTTTAGATTTAACTGCATTGTTTTGACAGGGCTGATGAATGTTTGCACAATAAACTTTTGACAAACGTGCATGACAATCAGAAACATATGGGCTACTAGAGCTCAAGGCCATCATCACCACCACACATACATGAGAATTAGGAAATATAAAGGGTCTTGAAAGAAGATTTGTTAAAAATAAATAATATTCATAAGAAAAGATTTTAAAATTACCAAAAATGTAATTGCTTATAGCCAAATTCATAGTCCAAGTACTCGATATTATTCTATAGACTAGACATTAGACTATAGACTAGACTATAGACTAGACTATAGACTAGACTATAGACTAGACTATAGACTAGACTAGACTATAGACTAGACTAGACTATAGACTATAGACTAGACTATAGACTAGACTATAGACTAGACTATAGACTAGACTATAGACTAGGCTATAGACTAGACTATAGACTAGACTATAGACTAAACCATAGACTAAACTATAGACTAGACCACTCTCATATTGCAACACCCTGTATTTCCCAAAAAATGTGGAGCAAAAGTACGAGTACATTTCCAAATAATTGTGACAAATATCTAGATAATTTATAAATCCCTGAATATTAGCGTAATCGGCATTGGTGAAAGATTAAAAAATTTTATAAATTATAGTCGAATTTTTTAAAGAATTTTTTAACAATAACTGATCCAAATATTAAAATATCCAAGTATAGGTTTTATGCTTTTTTGGATAAATGTATGCTTTTCTCGTCAGAAATTTAAGGTTAGTTTATTTCTTTTAATTTAAAAATTTACTTAAAAAGATTTCTATAAACAAATTTTAATTATTCTATAAATTTTAATCGCGCAACACTTAAACTATCAATATTTACATTTTCCATTGTATTTTAACCTCTAAATCCACTTTCAAAAAGAATTAGCTCAAATTCATATAAATAATTTTCAAATATGCCTTTCCAATAGTTTACATTGGCAAAAAAAAATATCAAAAATTTATGGCAATTATTCAAAATTTGTAGAAAAACCAAAATAAATACAAATTATTTTCATATAAAAATAGATCCACAAGTTATAAATGACGTTGTTGAAGCGCAAAATACGCCGGGTTGATGGGTTAAATTCATATTAAAATCATATTGATAATTTGTAGGTCTGGCAAAACAACAGAAAAAAAGAAAATATTCTGCTATACTCAACATTTTAAGAAATTTATTATAATTAATTGATTTCGAAAATAAAAACAACCAAATATGAAACAAAGAAAAACAAACTACCAAAAAAAATTGCTATAGCATAGAAAATCTTTAAAGATCTCAGAAAACAAACACAAATTGTTAATAAAAATTAAAAATATTAAAATCAAAAAAATAGAAAAACTCAAGATAAATTAATGAATGCGAATGAAAACGAAAGAAAACAATATTGAAAACACCCAAAAGATTTAACAGATACAGACACACATATAAAAAATCCATGGCCAATTTTTTTTTTTTTTTCTAAGTTCAAATTTATCATAAATAACGACAGCGTAAATAAATAATACAAAAAAGAAATAATAAATAAATATATAAAATGGCTAAATAGAGTAAAGGAATATGAAAATAAACACTGACGACATTGTAGTCGCAGATGCACAAAGATTTTTGCTTTCAGTTTTTCTTTAAATTTCTTTCGATTTAAGTAATATTTTATGAAATCATTTTATGCACACATTCAAAATAAACTACTATAAAAATTGCAAAAATATATTTTTGAAAAATTGCAATCTATTCGTTAATTATTAAAATTGCTTTTATTAATCCACAGGTGAAAATGTTTTTAAAAATCAAACAATAAAAGTGGGTCAATCGAATCATCGATTGAATGTATCAACATCTGTTAAATATCATCAATAAGTATTATTATTATTGAAAAATATATGGTATTTATATAGAGGCAAGTCTATTTTATGAACTTATTGGCTACAAAGAAATTAGTCGATAAATTTTGTTAACTTTGGAGTTTAATTACCGGAATAATCCCACACGTTTTTTTATATGAGTCTTGTATTCGGAATGCGTAAAACGCTCGCCATTTTGGCACACTCTTATAGTATTTCTATTTTAAACATGGCGTATGTGATATTTTTAAACATACATGTTTCAAACAGATCGTAAAATTCAATTTAAACATGGTTGTGGTGTGTTTTAGATTCTAAATTCTAAAATTTATATGCTAAATAGTACCAATTTTTACCGAAAAGAGTGCTTTTTTCGGAGGATTAACGGCGCTGATGACCTTTCGCTTTCTATTCGATTCATTTCGTAAACATATATGAAAATTCCTGAATAAAGAAAATTTTTTTAATTCCGAGTTTATATCTTTTTGGCTAGACTATAGAATAGTTTATCGGCTAGTTTACTGACTATTCTATTAACAGGTCTATTGACTAGTCGGTGGACAATTCTTTTTACTTATTTATGGGCCAGTCGATTAATTGACCATTGGCCTGTCTGTTATCTGTTTAAAAGACTATAATCTATTGGCTAGTGTATAACATGGACATGGTTTTTTGACCAGACTATGGATTATTAACAAAGCTGATGAATAGTCTATAATTTTTATGGACTAGTCTATTAAATAGTCGGTTAATAAGTTCATTTGGTATTATATTTACTAGTTTATATATGAATTATTATATTGACTAAACTATGGACTATTGATTACTCTATTGAAAACTGTAGAATCTAATCTATGGAGTAGACTTTTTATCAGTCTATTATCTAGTCTATGACTTAATCTTTGGACTAGACATATTGACTAACCCATAGCGTTCCCATGACAATTGGATCGCTTCGCTCCGGATACTGGACCAAAGATTGTCAATCCAAAGACAGCTATATCAACCGAAAGTTTTTTCCCCGAACTGTTACAACAACAACTAATCCATAAACCATTCTACGAACTCATATGATGTGTTTGGACTAAATACTAGATTAACCAATAAGCAAGTCAATGGACTATTAATATCTTCAATCTTCAGTTCGTTGTATATAAAGCTATAAATAGAACTACTACATTCTTTCTGAGTACGGTAAAATCAGAGAAAGTATAAAATACGTTAAGGAATACAATCCGATTAAACAGATTCTTCAGCTCTAGTCGGCTAATTAGGAGTTAATGACTAAAGGAATAACCCCAAAAGTGAAAGTCTTTGGTCTGATATTTATGTACTTATTACACAGAAACAAAAATATCGTAGGTAATATTAACGAAAAATTTTAGTTGACACTTAACGAAATATGTGAAGAACGAGAACTAAGTATACAATTACAATGAGCGATGAAGTAGCGAGTGCTACAGGGGTATGAATGCGTAATATAGCTAAACTGTTGGTACTGCTATAGCCTCTTCATATTCCGATGACCGACAATGCGTGGTCTCTACTTTTTCATTGCAAAACATGGCGGATCTAGAGTGGTCGCTCGATAAAAACCCGTAATCCTGGTTGTTATCTCTATCGTGACCAAGAGATGAATGGCAGACTAACGTAGTCTGTCTTAATACGACGGTTGTATCTTTTGCTTATCTGCAGCAAGGGGCTCTGTTGCATGATATTCTTCTTTTCCCATTAATATTCTCCTATTTCAAATAGTCCCCATGGTCCCCATGGACCTAGCTGAACCCGAGCAAGGATCATCGGATCTAAATGCTCATATTGCATTGAATGATACCTTGATGTTGGGGGACTCATGCCCTAAATCTACCGAGAATTATATCCCAACGGATGAAGAAGGTACGTCTCTGTAATCTGTTCCTAATACACAATCCTTTATCGCCGTCAAACCGGATGTCATAAAACCAAAGGCACCACCCTCTACATAAAGGTCGAAATTCAGTGGCGCAGCGAATAGGCGTCTAAAAGAGGCACGTAAAATACGCCAAAAACCGATGAAGGAGGATTGCAATACAGATCGGATAGAAAAGCCTAATCCTACGAAACGGGTAGTTAATTCCACAGCAACTGGCGCACATGAATGTAAGCCTGCGAAGGTAACCGCAAACAAGCCTTAATCGCACCCTCATCCATCATACTAGTTTTGGCTAGGATATTTTCATTGGATCAAGTGATTCTCTCTTTCTGTGTCAAAGACCAAAGATTTCTGGGTCAAAGTTACTAACGTAGATGGGCGATATCTCTACTATCTGAATGTAAACTCCTAGATTATATTCGACATCTCAAACAAAGTCCACACGTGACCAGATTTGCTGGTCATTTTCATTGACCCATGACAATAATCACTCATGATGATAATAACTTTTATTGTGTGTTATTCTTAAAAAAACTTTTAAAATTTCAATTTTTTTATTCTCTCGAAGTCATCATTAAATACTTTGAAATCACTGAACTGATCTTGTTTAAAGTACGTTAATACAAAAAGATCATTGACCATAATTTAATGAAATATTGCAACAGTAACAACAACAAAAACTCTAACAACATCCTAAAGAATGTTAAAGATGCTGTTACACATATGTAAGTAAATGTTGTTATTGCTGCTGCTGCCGTTGTTGTTGATTCCAAGACACACATGATCAGGCAGCCAACGATCAGAGCACCACCTGTGTGTGCAGTATTTGTGACTGGTAACGGGGAATTGTAATAAAAGAAAAATAACAAGTGAAAGTGAAATGATTTTATTTTTCTTCATCCGAATATAAATACGTTCGCTTTTTTGTGTTTGCTTCTTAAACTTTAACTAAATAGTTTTTTTGTTTGTATATTGGTTCAAATTTTTATTGCAATTTTATTATAATTTGAGTATGATTCAAACTGTGGCAATTGATTTTGTTAAAATAACATAATTAGCAAAAAGAAAAAATGCAAGCGAAAAAAAAACCTGATAAAAAATATTAATTTAACAAATGTTAACAAAATAATTTTATTGCAATTTAAAAGTTTGCATTTGAAAATAAATCAATCATATTTTTTTTGTGAAAACTTATTTTTTTTAGCGATTGAATCATAAACGCATTAACAGACTTTCTCCTGAACTGTACGTCTTCTTGATTACAAATTAAAACCACTTGGTTTAGTTCAGCAACATGAAAAAGGCTAACTGCAACAACCAGCAACAACAACAACAACATTGCAGCAATACTAAACTAATAAAAGTTTAAACTAAATTAAACTGAAACCTTTCGTTGTAAATCAAATCGTATAACATGCAAAAATTGAGACAGTTCGCAAGACGGACGGATCTAAAATTGTTAAAGATAAAATTATATCTGCTATTATTGTGGCGAATTAAATTTGTGTGTCTTTTGTGTGGTAGTTTTTGTGGGAGTTTCTATTTTGAAGTCTAGTGACACCTTAAACCCAAAAGGAATGTTTTATAGTTATAAAGTGGTTGTATAGCCGATATTATTTGCAAGTGCACAGTGGGAATGATGGCAAAAAATTGTCCAACTACTGTATCTCATATAAACAGTATTCAAAAAATAAGATATTGTATTTTGGGCGGTATTTCGAAAACTATTTCTTTGAAATCACTATTGTGATCTTGAAAAGATCCAGACGAACTGAATATCAAATGGATTTTAAATTACCATCTTGTATTTTATCTCATACTAAACTGCCAGACATTTTAAGGTACAGACTCACATCATATTTGTGATATTTATGACCCCACTCTCATGACTCAAGCACACAAATTGGAAGTACCAAAAATTTCGCGTTCGTTATTGGATCGAAGCTCTTCTAAATTAAAATTTCTTTATATTCTTAACTAAAACTTTTGAAAGGAGAACCTGAAATATTAATTTAATGGAATATGACCTGGATTTCGCCGAATGTATCGGGAACACATTCTGGCCAACATTCTTACTTTATAATAAAAACCTAGACGAATTGGAAAGAAGGAGCAAAAGTGAGCAATTATCTTGTCAGTTTTGTCTTAGCTATTAAAACGTATATAGCAGATCAAGAACGAAGTCGTTTATTTTCTCGAATAGTACTTCAGTATTCTCCGAGCATATGTCCCAATAATGATACAATAAGGATCAAGATGTTTTAAAAGGATAGCAGACCTCTAAAATATTTGATGAACTATACATACAGCCAAGAACTCCATGAAAATTATGAAAGAACTGCGATGACAAGTTTACTCCTATTCAAGAAACGTCAAAAACAAAATATATCGTTCTTAACATAAATCCCTTTATCTGTCACCTCCCACTTCGTTAGGGGGAACATGAAATATTGTAGAATAACTGAAAAAGTCTTGACTTCCTTACTGGGAATTTGAAGAATTTCGGAATGGAAACTGAAAACAATAACGACAACTACCCAGCTACCGAGTAAGCAAACAACCAATCATTCTTACTTTATAATAAAAACCTAAACGAAGTGGAAAGACAGAACCCATGTCGTCTTTATCTTAGATATTAAACCGTATATAGTCGATCATTATTTATTTTATCGGATTGTATTCCCTAAAGTAGTTTTTAAGGGCAGAAATCCTTAAAAATTATGGACAAACAAAACAAGCCTGTTTTGTCTTTGATTTCAAAGGAAGCAAATCTCTTAAGATACTGAAAGACTATCACCCAAGAACCTATCACGAAGTTCTTTCATATTTAGGGTTCAATAACATCCTAAAGAACAATTGCACATGTCCTGTACACTCTCTGAAGAGTGCAAATAACTGGACCTGATACATGTAGTAACAGAAATCACCCTGCTCAATATTGTGAGATAATGTAATTGAAGTTTAATTCAAAATTACACAATAACATTCAGACGAAACTAGAATGCATTTTGGTAAAGTCTATTTTAAAGGACCTTTAGATATACTGACTGAAATATGCTCTATATACTAAGAGAACTACACACTAACTCCTAGCAAATTCTCGGGAAAATACAGGTTCAAATGGAGATACATTTTCGAACTAAACCAGAAAGGTCCACAATTGTAGCAGACATCGCTCTGTTAAATTGTAATAATAAGATTTATGTTAAATCCAAACCAACAAGTCATTAACCTTCACGGTTCGATGCAGAGGCTGCAAGCTGTTTTCGTTTTCTAAAAACTATTAAGTATTAT
Source organism: Lucilia sericata (assembly GCF_015586225.1). Taxonomy (NCBI): domain Eukaryota; kingdom Metazoa; phylum Arthropoda; class Insecta; order Diptera; family Calliphoridae; genus Lucilia; species Lucilia sericata. Next base: position 169,046 of record NW_023994626.1, read on the forward strand.
AAAAAAAACACACTTGCAGCATGGACCATGTTCCTAAGATTGATGTTGCATATTGCATTTCCGTTTCATTAATAAACAAGTACATTTTTATCTAATAAAATAGACAACGTTGTTTGGTTTTCAAACGAATTCTTGTTAGAAATATTTTGTGTTTATTTATGTTTCCACAATGCAATCGAAAACAAAACACTTGGAAGTTTTCTTTGAAATAGTAGCAAAAGTGTAGATTGTTTATTTGCAAACCCAGTTGGAAAATTTTAATAAATTTCTAACTTCAATATTTAACGAAATTTGAACTACTAGACCTTAATTTAATACAATATCAGCAATTAGATTAATGTCACTTCCATGGATTTTATCTTGTACTAACTTAGCTATGTCACTGACAAACTAAAAGTATTGATTAGAAACCGAAAACCAGATGAGAGTTATAAGCTGCTGACAATGTGCTGAAATGTCTTGTATAAGCTTAAATTCTACTCAATCTTCTGTTAACTTATCTATGTCACTTGACAAACTAAAAGTATTGATTAGAAACCGGGAACCAGATCAAAGTTACATGATTCTGACAAAGTGCTGAAATGTCTTGTATAATCTCATATTTGAAAAATTTTTTCTCAAATTTTCAAGTCTCCATTTCCAACTGATATTTTTGTAATAATCATTTTCGAATAATTTATTTTTATTTATTTACATTTTACCGTTTTTTCAATGTTACCTCATTTTTTGTTTAGTTAAAGGAAATTAAATACAAATGTCAAATATTGATGTTTCAAGGGTCAATGCATATATTTGCATTTAAATTATAGGTACTATACATATTATTATTTTTTTACCCATAAAAGAGCACCTGTTGTTCTTGGCCGTTTTTTGTTAGATGCTTTTTTTTTGTAATTTATGAAAATTGTCCACGCACTTAGAGGTTTTAGTGTTTTTGTAAAAATTAATTGAGGGTGCATTATTTTTTAGTGTTGTTGTTGCTGCCTTAATGACAATTAACCCTAATTTGTATGAGTAAGTTTAAAATACTTTTACTGGACTTTGATGATTTTTTAATTTAGTCTTGCACAGTTGAATTATTTTCTATTAGTAATCACACTAACTTGTATTTATTAGATAAAAATGCAGTTTATTGGAACGAGTGTTGTAAAGTTGTAAAGCAAAAGGACGTTGCCATGACAGCTAAATTTTATAATCTTGTCAGTAAGGTAATAAACTAAAAAAATGGGTTAACTAATATAATACCCGAGTTTTCTATCAATAAATTTTTTTTGTAAAAAATCAGTTACTAGCGTGTGACCAAATAAAATGTGCAATTCAAAGGACACAATCAAAATTTGTACTTATGTATATGATTATATGTAAGTAATTATAAGAGTTCTGAAAAGTAATTCAGAAGGTAAGTAGTTGCCATTAAAGAGTAAGTTGTTGTGCAAGTACAAGTCATTACCAAGAGTTTTAAAATCTTCCGATGTGACTTAAGTTCTCAATCGAATGCTACAAGTCTGCCAAAAAAAAACAACTTATTAAAACCGGTTTAGGCATGTGGGATTATCAAATCCACAAGTCAAAGTCGTTGAAAATACCAGGGCTCAATAACTAGACCATAATAAACTGTATTATATTAAACGCTTAAAACTATTGCTTGACATAGTTGAGAACCTTATATGTAGTGTGGTCGTGCCTTTAGTGCGATCATTAGCTCTAGCGATCATTAGTCAAAGCAAATATGGAAAATGCCCCACTTGGCCAATACACTCATGTAATTCGCAAGGGAATAAATGCCAGGAATTGGTTTTTCATATAGAACGGATAGACCGGACGGACGCTAGTCAATGAGAACAATCCTACAATGCTTAAAAATTCCGGGAATTTCGTCCTATTTATTTAATCGAGTCGTGAAAAATTGTGTCCAGTTAACTTAAATCGCTATGAAAACAATCAAAAAAAAAACAATTCAAAACTGTAGACCAATATTGATTCCAAAATTCCTGATTGATTCCATTCCAGCTGATTTAATGTGAAAAATTTTATCCATGAAAACTGATCGAACCCTAAATTCCTGGAATTTTGGCAGATTTGTCTACTCGAGATGTAAATAATTGTGTCGGGCGTATTCCCTCGACCAGCTTTTCCGCTGCAAACATTTATAAATAGTGTTAAATCGGCCGATTTGTTTACTAGAGTTGTAAAGAATTGGGCCCTTTAGTAATCGGTGTTGCCTGATCATATTGAAGAAAGACTTCTAACCTAAAGTTAGCATATAAAAGATTTTCGGTAGACTCTTGTTTATATCCAAACTCCCCCACATAGTATAATTCTCTTAATCCATGAAAGGATCTTGACCTCTTTTAATAGCAAATTAGGAAAGTATGTACGAGCATGGGGATGGATAGTTCTCATCTTTAGCTTTTTTCTTATCCTTCGTTCAATACAATCTTTCAAGCTGAATAATAAGTGTTTTCCTCCCGAATTAGTAGACGTTCAACGAGGCATTTGGTCCAGAGGAAGATTTCTGAGAAGAATTAAATCTGTGCCGCATTCAATCACGTCTTTAGAATGGCAGTTTTCGGGGGGATCCTGAACCAATTCCTTAACAGAAAACTTTTGGTTTGACCTTGTGCGTTCTCGTTTAGAACAGTCTTATGGTTCAATCCCTTATTCTATTACACAATCAGTTTCAATGTTGCTTTATCCCGCAAAATCAGGACATTTTTAAGAGGAATTTGGTCCAGATGGACGATTTCTATCACTGGACTTTTTTTAAAGAATAATTTTGAAATGAGATGAGTTAAAAAATAAATTGGAAATAAAAAATTACTTTACTGTTAAAAGTCTATACAAAAGTGACGAAATTTTCAATCTACTCTTATAGATCGTCGATAGGTTTTTTACAATTAAGGATAATGTTAAAAAACTTAACACTCACCCATTTTTTAAAGAGTTGAACAATGAAATCCATTGGATTGGCACTTAGATCAGAAGTTTGGCATTTAAGATCTTAAGACTGCAAAAAGAATCGTGCAAAGATCTTTTCTCCTCTCGGGGAGTAAATAACACTAAAAATATATAGCAAACTAATTTGAAATTAACTATTAACTTAAACTTTTAAGAGCCAAAGCGTAATTTTTTTTGTTCTAAAAGTTTTTTTCAGTAAAGAAAAACAAAGCGAAATTAGATTTACACCCAACCAATAATTAATGAGTTCTTTAGAATCGAAAAGAAATTTTTATGAAATATTTTCTATTTTAAATTTTCAATATACTTACACTAAGGTTGCGTACTGATGGACATTAAAGAAATTCAGTGGCGAAATAATCCCACCAAAGTAAATGAAAAAGTTATTGAAATATTTCTCTGGCTTTTGTAGTTTTTTTTATTCCACCAAAAAGAAAATATCTGTTGAATATTATTGACTGACGTTTGTTATTAGCTGAATTGAACAACTGGTAAAATTTCCGGTGTTTTGTAATGCGTTTAAGAGAAAATGTATTAAAATTTTTGCTGAAGTTGACTAATGATTGTAAGCACTTTTTCTATTTTACGTAAAATGTTTGTTTTTTTATTGTGGTTCCAATATTATTGACTTGACGAAATTGGTCACCTTAGAAACCGCACTAAAACGTGTATTTTTCCTTTTTACGTTTTTCTGTATTTTATTTTCGTTGTAAACGGGCGAATACAACACGCACACTTTGAAACACGTTTTAAACACGTAAAGGATTAAAGCAATTTTTAGACGTATTGATTTTTTATTTATATTTTGTTAGCTTTTTTTAGCTGGTTTAATGCGAGAAACTGAATTTTTGTAGAAATGCTTTGAAAATTAGTTAAATAAAGAGTCTGGCTGGTTGAGGAAGTCAATGGAACACAATGGCATAAATATTAAAGTAGTTGGTGTTGGTTTGTTGACGTACTACTGTGGACAGTTAGCAGCTGGTTATTGAGTGTAAACACACGTCAATCCAATTAGAATAACAAATGGTTTTAAATTACAGATTTTTTTTGCTGTGTTCTGTTCCACCATACAACTCTTTACTAGATGCAAATAAACACAATAGATGTTATTTTCTTTTTTCTCACAAAATAGCGGGAAAACGCCTTTTTTCGCTTTAATATTTTTACTTTAATATTTTAAAAATTTGATTTAAATTTCAAATTAAAAACACTTATACGCCTTGAGGCACACACTTTCAATTAATAACGCGTTAAAACGTCGTTTACTTTTCGTTAAAGGCCTTTAGCGTTTAGGCGTTTAAACGCTTAAAAACAATTTACTTATATTACACCGGAAATTCTTTTTATCAAAAAAAAAAACACACACACACATAAAATAATATTAAATAAATAAATAGATTTATATCGAAATGTATTAAGAAACCGCAACACGCGACGCGACGATTTTTCACACCGAAATTATGAAAGAGAGAAAAGAAGAAACACGTTCGTTTTAAGAACTCAACAATGCTGAACTGAATTCATACTAGAATTTTGTTACCCCATCAAGTATCAGTGTGGACGGACAGACAGACAGACAGACGAATAGATGTATAGAAAGATAGACAACAGGGGCAGCGTAACACTTTTGCGCAAAAACATCATCAACAAAAACAACACAACAGATACGTAAAAAAAATATATATACACGGAAAATTCAAAAGAAAACCAAAGAAAACAGAACAACAAATAGATGAAAAGAAAAAAACAACTTTAGACTGAAAGTGAAACACAATTCTCTAGTGTGCGGTCTTTTTGGTTAAACAAAAATACACACAAACATTTATAAATGAAATATATATTAAACATTTTTTTGTCCTACGGTCCATGTCTTTGCTAGCTAATGATATGTTAAGTTGGGGCAAAGGTTTGTAGAAAGAGTTATTCATATATTTATTGTGATTTAAGAGATTTAGAAGAAAACCTAAATTTCAGTTTTCCAAGACCAAAAGAAACTGTTTCTAAAAATGTTCGTAGCTTACATTATCGTTATTAAAACCCTAAAGTTTTTTACCAAAACGGTACACGATTTAAGATCTTTAGTGGATTTGTTCGCTGCACCTGTACGAGTAGAATTAATCGTATATTGTGTATTCCATGAAAATCGATTTCGAATCACACCGAACATCCTCTATTACAATGATTTACAAATAGTGGTCCGTGGACCCCTATTAGTTTGTAGTAAAATCTTAGGGGTCCGCGAAAATATAAAAAAATCTTAAAAATTAATTTTAACAAACAATGTTGATGGCGAATAATCTGAATGGCAGCCAATTAGTTCTTAAAGATTTTAAAGTTTAGAAATATTGAGATAAAAGTTCTTCAGAAAAAAGTCCTCCCGAACACTCATGCTACTGAATCACCATCTCTTTATATCTATAAAAAATATGCATTTCTGGTAGATCGGGGATTATAATTTTTGTTTACTGATCTAACAGTCATCCGTTGAAACTTCCACCCACAGCTTGTGGACAAGGACATAATGATAATTCCACACATTCAATAGTCAAACCTTATCTCATTAAAAATATTTTACTTTATGCTCTTTTGACTACTTGCTCTAGCAGATAACGATCGAATCATTAGAAGTTTCGATGATTTTCCGAAACTTCACAGCAACAACTTTACCGCCTGTAATTTGATAAATCAAAATCTAATAGATTTGAATGAAAGGTTTCGTTGAGATGACACGATTACCAAACATTCTATTAATAAAAATATCAATTATATAACCGGATGTTGAACGATCTTGTTGGAAACATATGTAGATACTACACTGTTGTGAATTACTTCTAATTTCAGTGTATATAAGAACAATTGGTGCATCGAAACTGTAATCTGATCAGCTTCCGTGATCCTGTAAAGTTAGATGTATGTATGTATTTAAAATGTATTTAAAACCTTCGTTAAACCCAATGTATGTATTTAAAACCTTCGTTAAACCCAAATGAATCACTTTTTGAGAATTTTATCTCGAACGTACTGTATGTCACATCTATATAGACAATGTCAAATTGCCGCTCAGAAACTGCAATATTATCGTCTTCTGAGATGAGGTAGTTCGAAGTCAAGCAAACTTAAATATAATGTAATCTATATTTTATAAAAGCAATGAGAAATATAAGCAATTTATTTCCAAAGGAATTTGAATTTTAATGAATATTTTACCAAAAATAAATCCATGTACATATTTTCGAACGACCAAATCCGTTATGTGTCATTGGCGCCTAGATACTGTGTGATGGATCGAGTTAAATGGTATTTTGTCACTTTTATTACAATGAATAGGGAAATAAATTTCAATCAACTTTTGCTTATCGATCATAGAATACATGAGAATCCAAATCATTACTACTAATAACCGAATTAATGTGATTCATTCTAGGTAAACATAATAAGAAAGTCATTTTGAAATATAAAAAGTTGAATAACGTTTGTCTGAAAATCATTCGAGCGTCTAAACGGCAAACATAATTTAATTTTACTTCGAATGTGACATTAAAGATCAATATCATTTACATCCAGAAGCTATTCAACTTTTAATGTGAAACTCGGAAATTCTCCATACTTTAATTACTATGATGTCCATAGGATTTAAATCATCTTTAACTTCTTGATAATCGATTAAGATCTTACCACCAGCGCCATGAGTCTTATTGACAATTAAAAATATATGTAGGATGGATTTAAAAACTGTTGTAAATCACAGGGTTTCTAAATTAAGTTCACATCTATCTAAAATTTAATGAAAATTATGTGATCTTTTTATTTTTTTTAATATTTTTATATTCTTTAGAACCTCGTTATTATTCATTTCGATATAATTTATAATCATGTAAGATCAAAAAACATTCTTTTTGTCAAATATTTGATAGCGTGAACGTAGCTTATACTAATGATACCTCTGAACTGTTTCCAATAAAAAATCTTGATCTGAACTGTACCTGAAGAACTTCAGAGTGTTATTATACCAACGTATGTATTTATCGAAACTACTACATAATTCCCAATTTCGATTGATATCGAAAACAGTTATGTTTTATTCTACTATGATCATTGATCCTATTGGGTTTAAAAGAACACCTGAATAGTTAATGATCCCTATAGCTTCCTAGGCATATTACAAACTATCTGACTTAATATTATATTTATGAAGTTCAGACAAACATCTGATGGAATATGTATATGCAGTCGACTATAGCCAACATAGAATCATTCCCATTTGTCTTCTTACGTCAAAGTAAGAAGCACACATTAAAAGAAAACAATTTAAAAAGCACAAAGTAAAAACAAAAAAACACAAACCTAAAAATCAACCCTCTATACAATGTAAAGAACAAAAACAATAAGTTCACCACATTAAGAAGAATATTAACAGAAATGAGTAAATTAAGATGATGATACAAATAAACAAGTAAATGAGTGAGTATTTTAAACTAAATGAAATTACCCACACACGTTTTAATAGAAAAAATCAAAAAAAATAAATATATATGAGAAAAAGCACTAAAAAACACACAACTCAATATATCGGTTAAACAACACACATCCCAAATCAAATCCCAGCAAATGCATCGGTTAAACCATACAAGAAAAATTATTTAATATCAAACTTTTCAGAAGTATTTGTCATGAATGCTACCCTTTCCTGCGATATATACCCTTTCCTGCGATTCAAAAATTCAATTAAAAAAATCCCTACCAAAATACTGATTTGATAAAAATTTAAAATTCGCTTAAAATTTATGTTTGTTGGGAAAGAAAAATTTGTTATTGTTTTTTGTCCGTCTGCAATATTTATTGATGTCTTTCCTTTCTTTCTTTAAATGAGATTCATTGAAATTTGTGTCTATATGCGGTGAGATGATGATCATTTTAATGTATTCTAAGATGTGTAAAGAAAAATAAAAGAAAAACACCTTTGTAAATCTAAATGCAGTTTGTCTGTCAATCACAGTCACATTTAAAATGACTCCTCAGTTGTTCATAAAATGAAAGAAAAAAACATTTTCCTGCTGTGATTCAATAAAATGCCACCAATTTGTAGGTGACAAATGGAATGTCGAACAAGTGTGTGGATTTTTTGATTTGATAAAAATTAGAATATTTAAATAATTTTTTGCTTTTTTTATAAAATTGAAATGTGTTCATAAAGTAATAAAAATTAAATATTATTGAGATTTTTATCTACATCTGCTTAAGGTTTGGGTTTTAGCTAAGTACATATTGATCTAAATTCGGAATCCTTTATCGATCTATTTTAATTTTAGGGAAAATATAATAAAAAAATTTGATGTTAGAATTATTCGTGCAAAATTTTAGGATTTTAGCTCTAATTGTTTCCCAGATAAATGAATTGTTCTGCTTAATTCACATGGTAGGTGCTATGCCCCTTATGGCTAATTTATTAAGCAAATGTTCATATGGATGTTGGGAGATGCCATGCCCCCTATTGCAAGCCCGCAAATTTATTACCCAAATAATCACATGGCTGCAAAAGTTGTTCGTGCAAAATATAAGGATTTTAGTTCTAATAGTTTCTCAGATGTACGAATTTTTACATTTATTTCATATGCGAGGTGCTAAGCCCTCCTAGTGAATGTCCGCCCGTTTTCCTCCACATGGTCACATGGAGGTTAAAGCAAAATTTGAAGATTCTTGAACTAATTGTTTCCCAATTTTTGTCCTTAATATTCATGTTGATACTAAAGTAGCTCCGAAAAATTTTAAGGTCTCTAATTGTTCTATTTTCTCAGATATACTAATTTAAGGATTTTGGAACAAACAATTAAAATTGACATCACTGTTTTAAACAGTTCTTCATATAAATTAAATATAAATTGTAAAGTACATAAAATTAAGAATATTTTAATTTAACTTACCTCCTACATACGATGACATCCTTGGCAGAAAATATAATTTGAATAAAACATTCATTTAATATGGCCGCATGCTGTTCATATTGTTATTGTTTGTATTAAGATGAGTTTGGCCTTGACCGAATTACAAAAATTGATGAGTAAGTGCACAACAACAAAAAACACACACACACTAAACATTTTTACACTTTTGATATGATTTTTTTATTTTTTTTTTTGCACAAACCTTAAACTTTACTTTTAGCTTATTTCTTTATTAAGTAGATAATAGACCCGCTTAGATTATTACAAAATTGGGTTGCTCCTAGTAAAAACAAAAGATGCTCGCTCCATTTGTAGACTCGCTGCTCCCCTAATTACCTTATTATTTAACAAACTTACCTTTAACTAAACTACCTACAGGGATTATTTCTTCTTGTGCTTTGTAAAGATATTATTAATAATTTAGAAGCTTTAGATTATAATAATTTTCCAATAATTTAACAAACACTTGATTGCTTTATGGCCTGTTGTATTCCTTTACAACAGGAAGATTTTTTCCAATTGGAAATTACAACTTTTTTACTTCGCTTTAAAACACTTTATTTCTTTTAATTTACTTTCTACATTTATTTATAACTTATTTTCTTTAACTGCACATTTCTTTTATTTGCATTAATTGAACTTTTTTTACTTAAATTTTACGGAACACAGACGGCACTCACTTTTTCGCAATAAATTTTCTGATTTGCATTTTACTTTGTTTGATAATTCCTCTGTGTTTTTGGAGGGCTTTTTGTTTGCGTTGTTGTTTTTGCTTATTGTATGTTTACATCAACATATGTTGCTGTAAAGTCAGAGTTGTTTGTTGTTAGAAAAAGGATTAAATGTCAACTGTAAAGTTAAGGGATGCCAGATTATATTGATAGTAAAGGGTATAACCGTTAGTTTATTAAGAAAATTGCTGCAATCAATCAATTGCAATATCAAACAAACCCTAAAACCATATTTTCAGACCCTTAGCTTCTTCCTTGTACTCCCTAACGTGATTTCAACAGATAAACGGTCTTAGAAATTAATGAGGACCCAGAATATATATACCTTTAAGGGCTTAGTACCAATATTTCAATGTGTAACAAACACAATGATAAAAATAATTTATATACCCACTAGGGTTCTATAAATCGACTTTCGAATAATCGAACAATCGACTTTTTGTCGAAAAAAGTCGAAAAGTCGAAGTCGACTATTTTGTTCCAAAAAAGTCGATAACTCGACTATCGTCTGTGAAAAAAGTCGAAAAGTCGACTTTGTGAATAAAAGTCGAAAAGTCGAAAAGTCTGAAAGTCGACAAGTTAAAAAAAGTCGATAAGTCGAAAAAAGTCGAAGATAGTCGAAAAAAGTCGAGAAGTCGGAAAATGTCGAAAAAAGTCGGAAAAAGTCGAAAAATCGAAAATTGTAGAAACAAGTCAAAAATTTTAAAAAAGTGGAAAAAAAAGTCAAAAACTCGAAAAAAGCCAAAAAATAGTCGGAAAAAAGTAGAAAGAAGTCGAAAATAGTCAAAAAGTCGAAAAAAGTCGAAAAAAGTCGAAAAAAGTCGGAAAAAGTCGAAAAGTCGAATAGTCGAAAAAGTCGAAAAAAGTCGAAAAAAGTCGAAAAGACGGAAAAAGTCGACTATTTATAAAATACTTATAGTCGAAAAGTCTAAAAGTCGACTTTTATTTAAATGAAAAAAGTCGAAAAATCGACTTTTCATAAAATGCAAAAAGTCGAAAAGTCGACTTTTAACTAAATAAAAAAAGTCGAAAAGTCGACTTTTCGTTTCAACTATAGAACCCTAATACCCACATATTTTTCATGGTTGTTATAAAAGGAACATTTTTCTCCCATGCGATTATTTGTATTATTTATCTAAAATATGGCAATACTTTTAATAACATAAATTTGCCTCTCACACACCCTGTTTATAAAAAAACAACAAATTGAAAACAACTCTGATTTTTGACATTTGGTAAATAAATCGTAGAAATTGTTGCACGATTTTCTTAAAAGTTGTAAATTTATCGAATTTTTTACTAAATATAACAAATAGAATGGCTAAATTAGAAACTAGCACAGTTAAAAAACCAAAAGGTAAAAAAAGAAAACACACCAATACCGAAACAGAAGATGAAGTAGCAAATAAAAGTGTAATTGTGGAGGCCAATAACGAAGTAGATGAACCAATGCAAACAAATACAGAAACTGAACAAGGTATAGTTGGATATTTGCTCGATGTTATTTATACTATATAAATAAATAATTAATAATTTGTATATATTATAATTATTATAGCAGTTAGCACAAAGAAATCCAAAAAACGTAAGAATAAAGAAAAGGGAGGCGATGTGCAAGAAAAGCGTAGTAAATCCGAACAAAATGAAGCCAATCATGAACCTGCCAACGACGACCACGAGGTGGACGATGAATTGCATGAACCCACATTAGAGGAGTTAAAAGAAAGTGAAAAACCAGAGAATAATTTGGCTATAGTGACGGGTCGTCAGAAGAAAAAGCAAAAACATCAAAAATTAATCGAAGCACAAAAGGGTCAGTCGGCTGAGAAGGAAAAACAACGTAATACAGAATATTTGAATAAATGGAAACATGCACGTGATAGTTGGAAATTTGAGAAACTACGACAAATCTCCATACAGCAGACCATGTTCGAAAGTGATAAATTGGACGATGCAGTATGGTCAATTGCTTTGGAATATTTAGCTGGCAGCAAGGGTGCTGCAAAAGATAAGATAGTTAAATTGGCCAATGATGTTATCGAGGAGATAGACAAACAATGTGAACAGCAAGAAACAGAAGAGCAAAGGCAATCTATACTTAATTCAGCTAAATACCAAAGAGCTAGAGATTTATTGCAAATATTCGATTAAGTCAATTGTTACTAAAACTATAATTGGAAATGATTAATTTGTATAGAATAAGTTCAATTGTTTCGCAAAAGAAAAACTCTTTACCTGAAGCTAATAAAAAAAACTTCGAATTTTTTTTTTTTTTAATAAATAAGGAATTCGATGATTGTGTTAAAAAATTAGTTGGTTGAGTGAAGTTATTTTCAATAAATTTTTGATATTTAAGAAAATGTTCGTTAAAACATTTTTACAACTATATAAATACCCAATCTGTTCTCGAGTTAAAGAAAATTATTCTTAAAAGCTATCGATTTAAAGAAAATTCTGTTTTTTAGAAAATAAAAAAAGAAAATTTTTGACCACTTCGATTTTAAGGAAAGTTTTCAATAAATTTTTTTTTATATAATACTCATTAAATTTTATGTTTTAGAATATTCGATATATTTTTTATTTTAAGAAAATTGACGATAAATTTTACATTTTTCAACAATTTTACAAAATGTTGATATGTATATTCTCCATGAAAAACATTTCCTACAATTCTCGATTTATAAAAAATTACCTGATTTATCAAAATTTTCTTAAAATGCTGAATTTTTTGAACATCTCCGGAAAGTTTTGTTTTATTGTAAATTTCGAATTTAAAAAATCTAGATTTTTAATAAATTTTCGATTTAAAAACAATTTAAAAAAATTCTCGATTTATAGAAAATAGAAATAAATTATTGATTAAAAAAATCAACAATTTCCACATTAAGTTTAAGAAGAACTACCTTTTGTAAAGAAAATGTTCGATAAATTCTGAATTTTTAATTATAGAAATAAATCTCGTTTAGTTTTAATTTAGTTTTTCTATGAAAAATTTTATATTTAAAAAAATTTAGTTTTTTAATTCTTATTATAACTAACAATTTTACTCTACACAGATGTACAATCATACATATTTATATGTCTACATAAGCTAACAATTTATCCACATAATCTACACGCTTTTGCAGTAATTCCATTTCTTCCTCGCTTAGTTTTAAAGTGGCACCCTGTTCTTTAAGCAAAAAGTGTTGCAGGAACAAACGTAAACTTTGTTTAAATTGTTGTAACTTTGTATTCTTGGCCAATCGTTCGAAAGCTTGATACAACTCCTGCTCTTCGGAGGACAACAGCAAACCCTTGCATATTTCTTTCATCAAAGCAAATGACTGCTTATCCAACTGCAAGAAATCCACAATTTTCAAAACAGCCAACTGCAAGCCATTGTTGATTATAAGATGCTGCAGGAAACGTGCTAAGTTACGTACTTGTATTTTATTTAGAGAATCTATCTCATTGATGCGATCCCAGCTGGCAAATTGGAAGGCTAATTGGTATTTACGATTGTAGTTACAAAATTTCAAAGCCAAATGGGCATAATAAGGATTGGAGGCTTTTTCATTGAGGCAACAGTGTATGGTAACATAAGCTATGGAACGTTGATCTTTAACAGCCAAATGTAATATCTTTTCAAAGGCATCTATATAATCGGCAGCACTCATTATGATGCAGAATATATTACGTCTTTCCTCGGTATTCATTTTCTGTTGCTTTGCCAGTTTAAGTAATTGTTCCGAGAATTTTTGCGATTTAGAAGAGCTTTCATCACCTTCCGCTTTCTTTTGGGCAGCAGCCATTTCTTTAATATTACCCGTCCAGGCTGAACCCACAACCCACCATTTGCCCACGGTATCAGCACGTAGCAAATCTTCCATAGTTATATTGAGTGTTATGACATATTTGTCATTTCTTAACATAGCCTTTAATTTCTTTCTTAAGTTCTCATGCAGCTCAGGATCAAATTTGGGTATTTTGTTAATGTTATTGTTTTTAACGGCATTCAAGATATCCACCATGAATTTAAGTCTTAAATTCTCTTTCAATTCTAAAGGAGCTTCGGCTATTTTTGTTTGTACGCCCAACATCATTTGTTTAAAAGCCAATGGATCATCTTTTCTAAGTTTAAAACCCACCGACTGGAATATTAATAACAGACATTCGATGGTCTTTTCATCTAATTGGTTGGTTAAACGTTCTATAATTTCCAGCAACAGGCGATGTTCAAATATTTTAAAAACATACATGTAGCTAAGTACTAGAACGACATTATTTAAGCTCTTATCCTCCTGCTGCAATTGCGAAAGATTCTTTAAAAGACTATCGAATTGTTCAATAAACATTTGCAGAAAATGTGCTCCGATTTCACTGCCTATATGAGCATGTAGATAAGCCAATAATACCATATGTTCCTGCACCATACGTTCATTTGCCAAAACTTTACCAATCAAAGCCTCTTGCAGCAACTTGTTTAGGGTCTCGTTCATATTAAAACGTGAATTTTTCATATAAAGTTCCTCTATACCGGTCGATATCTTATGAAGATTAGCTTCTGATAAACGATTGAGCAGACCTTTACATTGTTTGCGTAGCCTTTCCAAAATCTCAGCTTGTTTGTTATCGCCCTTAGCGGCCAGTAAAGCTCTTTGATGTGGGGGAATATATTTTTGTGGACCGTCACTGGCAACCTCCTTAATAATATTGCCATCTTTGTCTCGTTTGCGTCCGTAAATATCCTCTTTGACTGAAATATAAGATAGAGGAAATGTAGTATATTTTTAGGCATAATTGGATCTTTAGTCCCGTTTACACTCTGGACTGTAGTCTTGTATATAGTCTCATCTATAGTCTGGGCTATAGTCTGTATTCTGAACTATAATATAGTCTATAGTCTCGTTTATAGTCAAAACTATATATTCTTCTATAAACTGAACTATATTGTCATGTATAGTAATTTATAATAAAATCTACAATCTAAGATATTTAATAAACTTACATTCCTCCTTCTTTTCCTGATCTTGTTCAACTTCTGCATCTTCATCTTCTCCCTCAAATTCATCTTCCATTTCTTCTTCTTCTCCCTCATCACCAAAATCACTTTCATCATTAAACTCATCGGCTTCATCTGCTGCTAAATCTTCATTTCCTTCCGAACCGTCTGACTCTCCACCACTACCAAATATGGCATTAAATCTTTCTTCATCTTGCTCTTCATCACTCCAGCTGGGTTCTTTATTTTGTTGCTTTTTCAATTCTTCTCGTCGCTTCTCTTTCAAAGCCTGTTTTTCCTTTTCCTCCTCATCGTCAAGACACAATTCCAAAGCGAAATCCAAACCATCATTGAACATTTTACGCACTAAACGATTTTTATTTTTGGTCTTATTTAAACCCAATTTTTTCTCGAGTTTTGCTATCACTTTATCTTCTTCCTCATTTTCCAGTTTCAATTGTTTAATGCGTCGCTTTTTGGAGGCATTTTCCAAATCTTTCTGACGCTGTAATTCCCGACGATGAGTGTCTTCGGCATTCGGCCGTGCAGGTTCTATGAGTTTGGGTTTTTTCACGGGAGCCTTTGGTTTTGCCTTAGCTTTCATTTGCAACTTCAGTGACTCCGGCAGCAGGGCATCTACTTCTTCATCTGAAAAGTCTGAATCCACTGATTCATCATTATCTGAATTAACTTCACCGGACAATAGTTGTTCTATGGGTATATCATCGGGATTAATAGTGACTTTAGGCTTTTTATTTTTCTTTTTGGTTTGTACCTTTTCACTTTGTTGCTGTTGTTTGGCTTCGGCCACTAATTTCTTGCCCTCCGTTTTACTGGAGAAAAATAAACGTTTGTGTTCTTTCTTTTCCTGCAGCTTTTGTTTGCGTAGTTCTTTGCGGCTTAAAGGCTTAACAGGGGCTTGTTTACTTTTGTTCTTCTTTTTTGCTAATTTCACCATTTTACGAGTTTTAATTCTTTTAATTTGAAAAAATTCTAAATTTTGTTAGGAAAACTGCACTTTATTTTTTTTATTTATAATGAAAACAAAAACAACTGAGCAGCTGTTTGAGCACGTGCAAAGAAAAAACCAAAATAAAGAGAAAACTGTTGACAGCTGAAAAGTTAAGAGAGCTTGAGTTGAACTACACTGAGAAAGAAATTAATATTTCATGATGCTTTTTTATCTCTAAGATATCTTAAGAATTATGGGTATAATTTATAAATTTCTTATTTAATATTAGTATTTCATCTTGTTTTATTGAAATTCTTCTGTAGTTTTTCATTTATTTATAAATTACTATTTGTTGGACAAGGTTTTTTTTAAAGTGTAACGCACAGCTGTTTGTGCATTAAAGAGCTACCATTGTAAAATAACTTTTGACATTTACCGACCCTTTTGAAACAACTCTGTGTTGTGATTTTCTTTGTGTAGTGTGGTGGTGTTTTATAAAAAAGAATTTATATATGTTTACAAATTTTTAACAAAAAATTAAAAATAATCACATAAAAATGTTAACGACACGTTTATTAAGTAAACTGCCCAATGCCAGAGCTTTGTTAATGCCAACAGTAAGTGAGATTTATACAAAAATCTTAAATAAGAATAGAGAAAAAAGAAATTGCATTTTTAAAATGCATTCTTACATAAACATTTTTAATAAATTTTATGCGTTTTAATTTAATATAATAGATTTCTGCCGTAAACAATTTGACCGGACAAGATATTGCCACAGATGTCAACAAATTCCAAAACAATTTTAAGCCATTTGGACAATTGGCTTGTCAATATTGTTCAGCCAGTACTACAACTACTACGCCAGCCGGAGTTAATGATAAAACAAATTCTGGAGATAATGGCATTTTAAAGAGGGTTTTGAAAAAAGTGGGATTTACACCAAATTCTAAAGCGGTTAGTAGTTTAAATATATTTTCATGCTTTTATATTAAATTGGTTAATTTCCTCCAGCGTTTAAGGGTTTCCAGTCATATGCTGTATGAAAGTGTGGCCGATAAAATAAATTATTTGGCCTTTTTCAAAGATTTCGATATGCCCAATACATTTAATTCTTGGTTTTTGGTCACTGAACTGCATGTTTGGATGTTACTCTTGAGATCCATGGCTGAAGGCTCGGAAACTGGTGAAGATGGCCGCTTTTTACGCAATTGTATAGTAGAAGCTATGTGGGGTGATGTTAATACTAGAGCTAAAAAATTGGGGGTAATAAAAATTACAAAATAAATTTCTAATTTTCATTAAAATACTTTCATATTCAAATATTTAATTTTAGGCCAACAATCCCTCGCGCACACGTCAACAAATCGAAGAGCTGTCTGAACAATTTCAAGCTGCCTTAATCGCCTACGATGAGGGCATTATGTCTGAGGATAGAGTATTGGCCGCTGCCTTATGGCGTCGCTTTTTCGAATTGAACTGTGAAGAATATGAACGCATCGAACGTTTAGTGAAATATGTACGCAGTCAAGTGCAAATGTTGGATAATCTTCCGCGTCAAGATTTTCTTATAAAACCTAAAATACCTTGGCAAGATTTGGATAAAATTCACATTTAATCTTAAATCAGTTATAAACAGTAGTTTATTTCCTTTTTTTGTATAAACTAAAATAAATTGTTAATAAAAATATGTAGCGAAAAGAAGAAAAAAATCATAAGAACTAAACAAACAAATCATCTATAGTTTGATTACTTAAGGCTCTTAACTGACATTTACACAGGAAAGCCATTAAACGTCTTTCAATGATGTGCATAGCTTCCTCCTCAAATGTATCTAATAGTGACTGCATTTTGCGATAATTTTCCATGGTATCATTGGGTGTAAAGTGCTCTACATGTTCAGTAGCTTCGGCAACTACCTCCTCCGCAATTTCTTCAATAATAGAGTAATCCTCATCAGCCATATAAGTTTCTTCTATTACCTCGGTATGTTCAACGTTATCGGTTATTTCTTCTATATTGTATTCATTTTCAGGCTCCTCAGTAAGTCTATCTTCCTCCTCCTCCTCCTCCTCGTCTTCTTCTTCTTCCGAACGCCATTCAAATTGTTGTTCCAGTTGTTGTAATTCCTTCAACTTACGTTTACTTAATTTAAGTTTTTTGGATCTATTAGCTAGAACAGTAGCTTCTAGAAATTTCAATCTATTTAGATAGGGCCAAGTCGAACCACGTATCAAGCCACTTTTGGGACAAAGTTCAGTACAATGTCTAAGCTCTTTCTGGAACTGTCCTCTTAAGTTATTCCAACGACTGAGACAAAATTGTACTACAAAATATAGGTTCAAACTAAAATATAATGTATTTATTAATATATCACAATCTTACCAGGAAAACCCATTTCATTGGATATTTGTTGCCACAATGTACTTTTCGTTTTCATCACTTCAAATGTGGACATTCCGGGTATTGGCTGATATAGAACCGGATGTGGTTCCACTAAATCGATTAACTTAAAATCAAATGGTCTATTCTTTTTATGGCTTGTTTTGGTCATAATTATTGTTTTTTAGTATTATGAATAATTATTAAAAATAATTTTTTCTTTCAATTTTATAATTTTGACATTTATATGTTTGTTGCTAAGAATATGTAAACAAACTCTTAAATAGAGTAGCCATATCGTTAACCATTGTTGTCAGCTTAAGCGAAATGTTGCCAGACGAAATGATGCCATTTTGATAACAACATTTTTAAACAATAATAATTATACAATATGGCAACACATAACAGTTGCCGGACTTTTTTATTATTTCCAACGACGCGTTGGAAATTTTACTGAGGCTCAGCAAAAATTTACAACAACCGTTTTTTTATATGAACTGAGCATGCTACTTAGAGGCGGGTTTCTCAGCAAAATCGTCCGCTAAGAAATATACGTGTTTGTGTGTCAATCCGATCAAATTTTGATGAGCTCAATTGGCTCCGCAAAAATTTCCATTTTAAAATGGAAAATGACGCTACGCTGGCGTGGAATTGATACAATTCCATTTTTTCTCAGTGTTGTCAACTTTAAAATTTCAAAAAGCACCAAATTGAAGAAAAAATTATCGTAAATTTCTCGTAAAAAAACACCAAGAAAAATATTTTTATTTGTAAAAAAAAATTTATGTATGTATGTACTACTAGTGGCGTTGCAGGCCCTATACATTTAAAAAAAAATCGGGTTAGCAGTTTGGGTGTAATTGACTAAAAACTAAAACTTCGACGCTACTATCGGAAAATTTTCAAACTTTTCAAGATACTTCTTCACGAGCCCTAAAACATATTTGAAATATTGCCTATCAGGAGACCGTAGTTCCTGAGTTTACCGATTATGAACAAACATAAATAGATAGATAGATAGATAGATAGATAGATAGATAGATAGATAGATAGATAGACAGATAGATAGATAGATAGATAGATAGATACGATAGATAGATAGATAGATAGCTAGATAGATAGAATAGGATAATAGATAGATAGATAGATAGATAGATAGATAGATAGATAGAAGATAGATAGATAGATAGATAGATAGATAGATAAATAGATAGATAGATAGATAGATAGATAGATAGATAGATAGATAGATAGATAGATAGATAGATAGATAGAAAGATAGATAGATAGATAGATAGATAGATAGATAGATAGATAGATAGATAGATAGATAGATAGATAGATAGATAGATAGATAGATAGATAGATAGATAGATAGATAGATAGATAGATAGATAGATATTAGTTCACAAATCACAGTGGAAAAGACGTTCTTTATAAATCACAGGATTGTCCATTCCTAGAGCATTGTTTAATCATTCCCAATCTTCACTTAATACTTACCGATTTTAAAATATTCCATTAATTTAAAATAGTTTTAGTTATTTTTATGATTTTATTGTTTTTTTCCGCTGTGTTCATAAATTTTTATGTTTTTTTTTTGTTCTTGTGTTAATTTTGTTTTTTCTTGTAATTTTTCACAGTTCACAACCTTACAAATGGAAAGAACATAAATAAATAAAAAAATTAATAATATTGTTTTTGTTAATGGTATTTGTTGATATTTTAATCAAGATTTAAAATCGCAAATCTTCCTTTTATTTAGCGGTCCTCAGATTCTTATTTGGGACTTGCATATAATTGAATTTTTGGAAAAAAGAGGTAATAAACATAATTATTGTAAAGAATAAGTTCAAACAGGACTGTGATTGTTCTGGTTCATGTATTTTTCTTTGTTTTTGTTTTTTTTTTACTTTAGAAATTTAATTAAAATTTCAACTTATATAAATAATAATTTATGTATACTATATATTATTAAATTAATTAATTTTTTTGTTTAGCATATAGTATTTATGTATAATTATTTTTTTAAATCTGTTTCTTTTTATTTTTATTTTGCAAGGAAGATATAATTTGATCTTGTTCTTTATGTCTTTTGTTTTTTACTTTTTGTGCTAAAATATTTATCTTTTTTGGGATCTTTTTTAAAATTTTTCTATATGTATATTTGATTTTTTTTTTTGGAGCTGTGAACTCAATTAATGTTTAAACATATGAAAATTACATATTTTATTTATATTTATTACTGTTTTTGGCACATATTACATCTTGTTTTTATTATTAATAATTATTAATTTCTTTTTTTTATAAACTACATTGATACGTATTTTATGGAAAATTATGTGAAAAGAAATTTCTGTAAAAAACAATTAGTTATTTGTGTTATTTAACCAAAAAAAAAAAAATTATATTTATAATGAATTTTTGAAAATTGTAATAATTGCTTATTGAAACTTAAAGATTTTATGGTTTTTTCCATTTTTATGTTATTTCTTATTTGTATTTTTGATTTTAATTTTATTTCTTTTTTTAAATAAATCCCGTATCAATTTGTAAAAATTTTTATTTTAAAGTAATATTTTTTTTTAATATGGACTTTTTCAATATTTGTTTTTATTTTGTTGCAATATACTTTAACGGTGGATTTTTTTATTTTTAATTTTACAAATACATACATAAGGTTTGGTTTTTGGAAAGGCATTTTAAACAAAGTCGGGCTGGTATATCGTATAATTTGAGTTGTTAAAGTTTCTGCTAAATATCTGTATTCAAAATTTGATTTTCAATATATTGCCCTATTCTCTTTCCACAACTTTCTAAAGCCAGCTGATCATATAGAATGCTAAAATTTGGTTTGCTCTGCCGATAAGTATCAAATAATAGCATTTTATTAAGTTTGGATATATATAATGGAGTCCAAAGTTGATCCATCTTGTCATTATGTGACAATATCTTAATGGGGTCTTTCAAAAATATGTTATTTCATTACTAAATAGCCTGTCGAAAGCGAGACTAATCTAATTATCTAATGTTTAAGGCTGTTGGATTGTTCCGAAATCAATCATCTGATCATATAGAAAGCTGAAATTTGGTTTGCTCTGCCGAAGTAGTTATAAGAGTCTTATTTTAGATTTTCGTGGTTAGTATCAAATAATAGTATTCTATTGTGTTTGGAAATATATAATGGAGTCCAAAGTTTACCCATCTTGTCATCTTGTGACAATATCGGAATGGGGTCGATAAAAAATATGTTATTTTATTACTAAATAGTCTCTAGAGAGCGAGACTTATCTAATCCATCATATAGAAAGCTGAAATTTGCTTTTATCTGCCAAATCAAATAATAGTATTCTATTGTGTTTGGAAATATGTATATAATGGAGTCCAAAGTGGACCCATCTTGTCTTGTGACAATATCGAAATGGGGCTGATGAAAAAGATGTTATTTCATTACTAAATAGTCTCTTGAAAGCTAGACTAATCTATTGGATTTGGATTATTTCTTAAATCCCTTAAAAAATGTGGGAAAATAGACCTCCAACTGTCCAATCATTGATGAAAGCACAGACAATGTGGGTCCAGTAGGCTCTGAGTCTGTTGCGCCATGCTGACCTCAGTTGTGACAGAATCGTTTCTGTTTTTTGCAGCTTTTTCCGGTGTCTTCTATGGCCATTAGCTTGTGACCGCGACATAATGACGCCGCCGTTGTTTAAAACTGTGTGATGTTAAAATTGGGATGATTACTTCTTTGACATCCCAGGAGGTATGACTTCCGGACAGAATCGTTTCTGA
Organism: Lucilia sericata; assembly: GCF_015586225.1. Classification (NCBI taxonomy): domain Eukaryota; kingdom Metazoa; phylum Arthropoda; class Insecta; order Diptera; family Calliphoridae; genus Lucilia; species Lucilia sericata. Next base: position 190,787 of record NW_023994626.1, read on the forward strand.
GTTTTGCAGCTTTTAGCTATGGCCATCTTTGACATCCCGGAGGGATGAATTCTGAAATTTTATGAAAATTTTCACAAATTCGGTTGAATTTTCGCCAAATTTTCTCTTTTTATAGAAAATTTTTACAAAATTATCCGAAAATTTTTCTGATAATAACATCGATAAGTCGATCTTGAGCTGTCAACATATGTTTGAAAAAAAAAAAATCAACATGCAAATTTCTAAAATGTTGTTTTAATTTTAAAAAATGGAAAAACCGCCCAACAATTGCTAGAAATACCTTTCCCCTGTGTGATTGTTATAATTCAAAAATATTTTCCATAATTAAACAACTATAGAGCAAAGTATTCAAAAAGTACTTTTTTTTGGAAACCAAAAATAAAAGCATTTTAATTTTTAATTATTTTTTTTTTCAATATTTTTATTTTTTTTTCTTCATCAGATTAAAAACTCATAAAACAAATTTATTTAAAATTATTTATGTATATAAGATAGAAAGAGAAAAAACATGTTTAAGCAAATAGTTTTAAAAAAACTTTTTGTTAAAGAAAAACACATTTTTGAAATAAAAAATAAATGTTACAAACTACTTTTATATTAATTTTATGTTCTTCTTTGTTCAATAATTTTTTGTTGTTTTGTTTGTATGTATAATATAATTAATAATGTATAATAATTATAGATGTTTTATTGTTTTTTTTTTTATTTTATATATTACGTTTTTTTTTTTAATATAAAATTTTTGTGGTTTATTTTTGTTTTATATTTTAATTGATAAAAGCTACAATTAATTTGGCAATTGATGGGTTTGATTTGTTTTGTTTGTTTTTTTTTTATATTTTATAAATTTTTTTCTTTAATTATATTACTGACATTACTTAAAAATTTAAAAACTACTTTTAGTGTTTTAAAACTAAATTTTATATATTTTTGTTTGTTTTTTAAAGTTTTTATTAAAAAAAAAATTATAAAATTATATTGAAAAAATAAGGAAATAATTGAAAATTATTTTAATTAAAAAAATTTTTATATAATTTTATTTATAAGTTTTCTTTTTTGTGTTTTTTATAATAATTAAAAATAAACTTTGGCTTTATGTTTTGTTTAAACTTTAAAATTATAAAAAAATACTTAACGTTTTTTTTTGCGTAAAAAATAAATTCGAAATAAAATATTTCTTTATGTGTGTGTTTGTTTGCTTGTTGTGAAGTGAGTATTTTGTTTTATTTTTATATATAATTTCTTGTTATTTTAAAATAATTTCTTGTTTTTTTTTTATTTTTTTAAATTTGTAACAGGAAGAAGAGGACGTTTTTTTTAGATTTAAGACTAAATTTACAAATACATATGTATGAGCATTTAATTTGTTTTTTTTTTTTCTAAATTTATAATAATTTGAGCAATGTTTTAGAGGAAAGATATACAATTAAGTAAAAACTTAAGGGCAGATTTTTTTTTTGGTAAATAATCAAACAATTTCTTAAGCAGAAATTACTATTTCAGAATATTTTGAAAATTGGAAAAGTTCTTAATAATTAAAAATTCAAAAAATCTTGTAAATTGCTTGATTTTATAAAAAATTTTGTGCTTTTTTTTTATTTACCATGTTTTTGCATATTGCGTGTTTTTAAATTTGTTTTTAATTTGTTAGAATTTTAAAATTGTTTTATGTTTTCTTTTTTTTTTTTTTGTAAATTCAGCAATTTTTTTTTTAAATTTTCTTGCAAAAAACCAACTATCTCAAGCTTTATATAATTTTTTTGATTTACGTAAATTTCCTATGATAACTCAAATTTTACATAAATAATTAAAATTGTTTTTCTGTCATAAAAAGTGTTGAAAATGTCGAATAAAAAGTGCAAGAATTTTGTTTTATTATAAAACTACTACTTTCTGTTTGATGATTTTTTAAATAAACTTTACTTTTATATTATATATTTACATACATCTAAACAATTGCACATTTAAACACGCAATACATTCATTCACAATTAAAAAAACAAATTAAAAAAAAAGTTTAAAACAAAATTTATATAACACACTTAGAGAAATATTTTTGTTTTTTTTTTATTATTTTAATAGAAGAAATTAGTTTTTTTTATAATAATATTTATAATATTTTATGGCTTTTTTTTGTTCTTTTATAAATCTAAAATAATATTTTTTTGAGCATTTCTTTTCTTTTATTATTATAATAATAATTATAATTTTTATTATATTTAAAGTAGCTGTCTTATAAAATTAATATTTTTTTTTAACTTTTATACTTTGAACACACTCATACATTTACTTTTTTTTTCAAATTTTTAATAAGAGTGAAGAAATAGTTTTCTTTTTTTAGTTGTTAAAATAGTAAATTGCTTTTTTGAATAAATTCTTTGGAAAAATATTATATTTTTATATTTATACAAAAATTAAAAGTGTTTATTTTATTTTTAAATGTAAAGTATTCAAATAGCTTTTATTTGTTTTTTGTTTTTGCCTTTTTTTAAATTTTATTGTATATATCAAGGATATGTCTACGTTTTTTCACTAATTTCTCTTTATTTATAAAGTTTAGGTTTCATTTTTATAAAATTTTTCAAAATTATTTTTAGGTTTTTCTTAATTTATATTTATTTTAAAATTTTTTAGCTGCCAATTAAAGAAATTTATTAAAAATATTAAAATAAAATAAAAAAAGATTGCAATTATAACAGGAACATAAATTGTATAAAAAATTAATAAAAAGAGAAATGTATTCAATTAGTAATTAACACTAAAACTATCGAATTTTAATAAAAATTTTGTATCTAAAGGGAAGAAATCTCATAATAATTCTCCTTTTCATATTTTGCAAATATCTCAAATAAGTTAAAAAAGTTTTGTGAGGCGAAAAAAACTTGAGATTTGAAATTGTAAACGAGAGAATTAAAATTCTGATTTACTTGATATATCTTAACTTTTCCTTAAGGAAATCAATTTCAAAAGACGTGGATTTAATGCCATTTTAAAGATGTCACAATGAGGGCTTTGAATTTTGTTTTCCTTAATATCTATACCAGGATGCACTACTTATTACATCATGATCTATACGATAGCCACGGACTATTAAACAGACTAGTTCATGTACTAGTCAATAAACTAGTTCATAGATTAATCAACAGACTAGTTCATAGACTAGTCAAGAGACTAGCTTATAGATTAGTATAATGTAAAGATCACGAATACGGCATTTCAGCAGACAATCAACTTTCTTAAGGGGTACTATACAAACTCGACTCTGAACTAATTTCCGTGCCCGTAGTGTCTGCTGGCGCATAGTTGTAAACATTTTTCAGAAGTTAAGTTGATTTGAAAGTTTTCTTTGGATTATACATTTTGTTTAATAAGTGCCACTCTTTTATTAGTATTAATAAGAAATTAGTTAGATTAGTTAGTCCATAGACAATTGACTAGTCAACAGACTAAGTATTCTTTCATAAACTTGTGAATGGACTAGTCCATACACAGGACAAACGATTATTATATAGACTGGTCAATAAACTACTACTTAGTTTCATAAATCTAATTCATAACTGATCGATAGACTTGTTCAGGCACTAGTCACAAGACAACAGCCTAGTCAAAAGACTAGTCCATAGAAAACTTAATACACTAGTCAACAGATTAGTTCATAGACTAGTCAAGAGACTAGTTTATAGACTAGTCAGCAGACTTTTCCATATACTAGTTCATGGGCTAGTTCATAGTCTCTCCAACAAACTAGACAACAGACTATTTCATAGATTAGTCAACGAACTATTCATAGACTAGTTCATAGACTACTCCATAGACTAGCTTATAGACTAGTTAGCAGATTAGTCAATAAACTAGTCCATAGACTAGTTCATAGTCTTGTCAACAGACTAGTTCATAGACTTGTACAGAAACTAGATCATAGACTAGTCAACGGACTATTAAATAGTCTAGTTCATGAACTAGTCAATAAACTAGTTCATAGACTAATCAACAGACTAGTTCATATACCATAGACTAGTCAAGATATTAGCTTATAGACTAGTCAGCAGACTTGTCCATATACTAGTTCATAGTCTAGTCCAGAAACTAGTTACAGTCCAGACAGACTATTTCATAGACTAGTCAATGAACTAGTTCATAGACGACTCTATAGATTATAAACTAGTTCATTGACTAGTTCATAGCCTTGTCAACAGCCTAGTTCATAGACTAGTCCAGAAACTAGTTCACTGTCCAGTCAACAGACTATTTCATAGACTAGTTTATAAGCTAGTCAAGAGACAAGCTTATAAACTATCCAGCAGACTAATCCATAGACTAGTTCATAGTCTTGTCAACAGACTAGTTCATAGACTTGTACAGAAACTAGATCATAGACTAGTCAACGGACTATTAAACAGACTAGTTCATAGACTAGTCCATAGACTCGTTCATAGACTATAAACTAGTCGATAGTCCATGGACTAGTTTAGAGCCTTGTCAACAGACTAGTCCATAGACTCGTTCATAGACTATAAACTAGTCGATAGTACATGGACTAGTTCAGAGCCTTGTCAACAGACTAATTCATAGACTAGTCCAGAAACATGTTCATAGTCCAGTCAACAGGCTATTTCATAGTTCACATACTAGTCAAGAGACTATATTATAAACTAGCCAGCAGACTTGTCCATAGACCAGTTCATTGTCTTGTCAATAGACTAGTTCATAGAATTGTCCAGAAACTAAATCATAGACTAGTCAATGGACTATTAAACAGACTACTTAATGGACTAGTCCATAGACTAGATTAATCAACAGGCTAGTTCATAGACTACTCAATAGACTATTCCATAGACCAATCAGCAGACTAGTTCGTAGACAAGGCAGAAGACTAGTTCATAGATAAGACAACACACTAGTCTATAGACTAGTCCACAGACAAGTCCATAGACTACTCAATAGAATAGTTCATATATTAGTTCATAAATTAGTACACAGACTAGACTAGATAATAGAGTAGTCCATAAACTAGGCAATATAATAGTCAATAGACTAGTCCAGAAGAAAAGTAAAATTTGTCATTCAGTTTAAAATGTTATTCTTTTTGTAATTTTTCATAAAAGATTTTGTATTTCAAAATCAAAACCTTGTAAAAATACAATCCAAAATCTGTAGAAACTAAACTAAATTTGATTTGAACAAAAAAAATATAAAACTAAAATCTCGAACTGAATGCATGACAGTGTTTAGTTAGGGAGTTATTGTTAGTTATTCTCAAAACATATTGAATTTTGAGCGCAGAGTTATTAACAATTTTTTTAACTAGAGATAAACTAATTTAAAATTTTGTTATAAAAGTTTTCTTAAAATTTCAAAGCTTTAATTGATAGTTTTAGTGTTAATATTATAATATATTTAAAAATTCTTAAATTAAAATCTTTTTTTTTTAACAAATCATATAATTGAATACATATATGAAAAAAGCAAATTAAAGAAGAAAAAAAAAAATTATTAAAAAAATAAATTTATTCATTAAACAAAGCGTATTTTTTTATACATTTATTTAAAAAATATATATATTTAAATGAGTATTTTTTGTTTGTAGCAATAATTTGAGTAAATAAGGAAAAAAATGAGAAAAAAAAAACTTAAATAAAAATCTCTTAACAAATATAAAACAAAAGTTTTAAATTGAAACTTTTAAAGATAATAATAAAAATGAATTAATAATAAAAAAATAACATAAAATAATGAGTATTTTGTAAATAGTTGCCAAATTAAAGTATAATAATAATTTTTTTCTAAAAAATATAGATTTTTTTTTTATATAAAAATAAGGGCTGCCTTGTTTTTTGCTAAATATTAAATTACAAATAAAATATTTTTTATATAATTTTATATGTTTTTAAACATATGTTTAAAGATTTTTATAATTTTACTTTTTTTTTAATAAAAAAAAAAAACAAAGATTACTTTTACTGTTGCTGAGTAAGAGTGTGTGTGTTGTTAATAAATTTTTAACTTTATTAAACTATTTGTTTAAAAGAAAAATCTTTAAATTTAAAGTTAGTTTTAAATGAATATTTTTTGTTGTTATATTAATTTTCCCAAAAAAAAAAATTTTTTTTTTTTAAGAAAAAGGAAATAATTTTTTTTTAGTTTTAAATCTACTACTGACTGTTTTTCATTTAGTTAAGAGAAGCCCTAGAAATTTTGGTATAAACTTTTGTTTTTGTTTTTTTTTGTATTAAAGAATTAAGGATTGTTTTTTTGTTTAAATTTAATATTAATTCTAGAAATTGTTTTGCAATTATCTTGTTTTTTTTTTTATTAATTTGCTGGACGACATTGAATTTGAACAAAACTACTTGTATTTTTTTTTTAAACTGTTTTGTAATCTAAATATATAATTTCCTTTTCATGTTTCTTTTTTTTAATAAATCTTACTAAAATTCTGTTGAGACTTCTGACTTTCTTTATATAAATATTTTTCTTAATACAACAACGCACTTTAAACGTGTGTTTTTGCTTTTTTTTTATAAAAATGTTTGGTATTTTTTTTTTTTTTTTTTTAAATTATGCGTTTTTTTAAATGAGTATTTTATCATTTCTTTTTAAATTGAGCATTATTTTTTAAGATTTTTGTTGTTTTCTTAGTTCTTTGCAACCCCTGTTCTTGATGATGAGTATTTGAAAATGTTGTTTTGTAATTTTTCCATTAAAATTTATGAGTATTTTGAAAATTATATGTTGATATTTTCAATGATGAAACATTTTATTGAAAATTTAATATGGCGTAAAACGATTGAATCCTCCACGATATATGGTTGCCTAAATGGAAAGATAAAAGGAGATTATTAAAAAACTATTTTTACAAAATAAATATAACAAAGATAACTTTATCAAACAGTTTTTTGAAATTTGAAAAAATTTTTTAAAATTTTCAAAATTTCCAGAATAAGTTGTACAATGAAGTCTGCCACATCTTCTTTCCCCTAATTGTTTTACACATTTGAACTATGTTTATAACTTACCCCATAGCCGGGCACAGGTCCAATACCATGTCCTAAATAAGGATCAGCATATTCTCGGGCATAGCTATTATAATAAAAATTTAAAGCAAAAAAAAAAAAAAAAATATTTCAATTAGTTTTAATTCAATTTTCATTCGTTACTAATCGTTTAATAAATTCGTATCAGTTTGCTTTTTTTGTAGTTGTTATTCAAATCTTGATTAGTAGTGGTAATAGTAGGTTCGGTCCATTAAATTTTTTTTAATTAGTAGATTAGTTTTTGTTTTATGTTATTAATATGTTAGTTATAATTATTAAGCTTCATTAGATATTTGCAAAAGTTTTCAAGTAAAATTTTCAGATTTTCAGTTTTTCTTATTTCGTTTTTTCTAGAAAATAAAAAAAGAAAAATAAAAATGTAAATAAAAGAAAAAAATGTTAAAATTGTAATTATAAATAAAAAGAAAATGAAAATTAAATTTTTAAAAATGAAAGTGAATATTAATACAAAATATAAAACAAATTTTCAAATACTTAAAATAATGTAAATCGAAGTTAATTTTAGAAATTTGATTACAATAAGTATGTTTTCAAAGAAAATTATAATTATAAAATAGACTAGTCCATAGATAAGAAAATAGAGTAGTCCATAGAGGAGTGAATAGACTAGTATATATACTAGTTCATATAATAGGCAATATACTAGTTATTAGGCAAGTCCATATACTATTCTAGAGACTCTGGAATAGACTAGTCCATGAATAAGACAACTTCATAGACTAAACAATAAATTATTCAATAGGCTAGTCCATAGACAAGATAATAGTCCATAGATTAGGAAATACACTAGTTAATAGTCAAGTCCATAGACTAGTCAACAGACAAGTCTATAAACTCTTGAATACAAGAGTATATGGACAAGACAAAAGATAATAGACTAGTTCATAGATTAGGAAATACAATAGCTAATAGGCTAGTCAATAGACTCTATAAACTCTTGAATAGTAAATAGACTAATTCATAGACTAGTACTTAAAGTAGTCAATAGACTAGTTCATAGACTAATCTATAGACTATTCAATGAGTAATCCATATACTAGCCAATATATTAGTCCATAGACTAGACAATACAGTACAGTAGTCAATAGACTAGTGAATAGATTAGGTAATAGATTATTACATAGACTAGTCCATACACTAGTCAGTAGTCTAGTCAATAGACCAAACCATAGACTAGTCCCCAGATTATTGACTAGTTCATATACTAGTTAACAAACAAGTTGACAGATTAGTCCATAGAATACGCAATAGATTAGACCATAGACTAGTACATAGACTAGTCTAAAGACAAGACTATAGACTAGTATATATAATAGTCTATACATTTACTAGTCAATAGTCTAATCCGTATACAAGTCAATAGTCTAGTCTATAGTCTTCTACATAGATTATTCCAAAAACTTTAGAATAGACTAGTCGATGGACTAGTCAATATACTATTCCATAAACTTTTTGAAAAGACTCAATAGACTTTGTCAATTTATTAGTTCACAGACTAGTCAGTAATCTAGTCAATAGACCCATCCATGTACTGGTCAATAGACTATTTCCTAATATTTTTCCGTAGACTAGGCAATAGACTAGTCCACAGGCTAGTCAGTAGTTAACAGACAAGTTAACAGATTAGTATTAATAATAGGCCATAGACTAGTCTAAAGACAAGACTTTAGACTAGGATATATAATAGTCTATAGACTAGTACATATATTAGTCCATAGACTAGTCAATAGTCTAGTCCGTAGACAATTCACTAGTCTAGTCTATAGGCTAGAATATTCTATATACTTAGTAGTTAATAGATTAGAATAGACTGGACTTAAATAGACTAGTTAACTAGTTATTACACTATTCCAAAAACTTTTTGAAAAGTCTAGTCCATAGACAAAACAATAAAACTAGTCTAGAACAGTTAATTATTGTTCAATTTACAAAAATGTTCCGCTTGATAAAAGTTAATTGTTTAAATATTATTATTATTATTATTATTTAATACTCTACACAATTTACAACTTATAATTATTAATAACTAAATATTGTTAACATTAATAATAATTATACACTTCGTAAATAATCGTTCACATACGATCTCCGTAAAACAATATAAATAAGCGGATACATATCGAATCAAAAATAAATTCGTTAAAAAAATGAACAGATTTTTAATAATAGTAACGGTTTTACAAATATTTACAGCAACCAGTGTCAGTGTATTAAAGAAACGAAATCGAAACCTTTCCGATTTTAACTTATTTTTTCATTTCAAATATATTAATTATAGTTCGCTTTTAAATATGGCATTGTTATAAGAGACGAAGAAATATTTTCGCCCTGCAATAACCCGAACTATCATTTTATCGAAGACTATTTAGACATATCCAATTTGAAATATGAAACCTTAGCGAATGGTTCGGTCTATGTTAATGGTGATATCGTATTTATACGGGATATGAAAGGAAATGTGAGAATGTTGTGGTTATATTATTTTACAAAAGATTTTTGACTAATTTATTTTTTTTTATTTAGAATCCCGCTACATTACAAGCGTTTAAGAAACAACGCGGTAATTGGGTCAGTACTGTTTACAATTTAGGACGCCCAGATGCTTGTAAGCATATTTTCGATCACAGCGAAATATGGGCCAGTGTATTGGATGTTATACCGGAGGAGGATCGAAAATGTCCATTTTATAAAGGTGTATGTTTTATTTGCATTTTTATTAGGTATTTTTTAACTAGAAATTTTTATTTTTTTTTTTTTTTTTAGCAAAAGTTGCATTTTGAAGTTGTAGCCGATATGTCAGTCTATGTACCTGATCCTCATGGTGCTGGTGAATATATGCTGCAACTAAAAGTTGAAGTTAAAGAGCACAATGAAACTTTTTGCACCAATTTGTTTGCGGATTTTTATAGAGCCTAATCCATTTGGAATTGAAAGTAAAAGCAATATAATTAGATTTAAATAAAAATATCTCTCAAATTCGCTTCACCTATAAACTAGTTTGTTTTTATAAAAAAAGTCGAATATGTGGGAGCTATGGCCAATATTGATTTGTATAAATAAGAATTGTATTTTGATATCTTAGTTCATGAACAATTTTCGATTAAGTAATTTTCTGAAGTGGACCTAATATGAGATCTACAGGGAGTTATTACCAATTCAATATTTTCTAGCAAATATTACATCTGTATCTTGTGGCAGACTCATCAATAACTATACCCGATCCAGCAGCTGATGGATCTTATAAGGTAGTAATAAAAATAGAATTAAAAGATCTTAATGAAACTTTCTGCACCAATATGTTTATGGATGCTTATAGAGTTTGATTTGTAAATGAAAGTAAGGGAATAAGTAATTAAATACAAATCGGTTAAAGAAATGTAGTGATTTTTGAATTGGTTTTTATATATTAATGATCATTCTTATAAGTTTTTGTCCCGCCAATATTCTAGACAGTATTTCATTGAGGTTTTTGGAGTCATATTACTTAATTGATCGAATCTTATCACGTTATAACAGATCGTAGTTACATTTATTTATAACATCAGAAAGTCCTATATATTCTTTGAGATATTTAATTTAGAGTTTGAAACAACTATTTATTAGAAAATATTGTTTTCACGATATCTCAGCAAATAAATGGGGTATCAAAACAATTCAAAACTCATTTTTATGGGGATAATTAGAACAAGTTGCGACTTATAAGTTTGTCGTGAAATCAAGTAGAAATGTGACAAATAATCGAATTTAATTGTAGCCAATAAGTGGGGCATACAGACGGCATATTTTGCGCTTTTATAATATTGCGTTTTTTTATCCTGATTTATCTCGAAAAACCTGATGTGATGGCTTTCAGATTCGGTATCAATTAAGCTCAATCCTTTAGAAAAGTAATCCCAAATTTTGTACACAAATTGTTAAGATATGAGTAAATTTCCCAAAAACCCATAGATCTTTTCCCCACACAGTATGGATATCAAAGGAAAGGTCTATGAAAAATAATTATATTTAGAACCGTATATTTCGAAATTCATCATATAAATATGATTTCTCTCTCTCTCTCTCTGACATGATTTCGAGCTTCGCTGATGAATGTATTTCGAACTAATTGACAAACTTAAGCCGTTCCGTTAAATATTGTATAATCTTTCTAATAGATTTTGAAAATGTTCCTCAAAAAAATTTCTGATCAAGATTACATTTCTATAAACTATGGATCAGTTTATGCTAAAGGTTATCTTGAATTTATAAGAGATCTTGGAGAATGTGAGATATATATTTTATTTATATTTAATAATATTTTCTAATATTTATAAACCAACATATATTTAGAATCCTGCCACAATTCAAGCATTTAAAAAACAACGCGGCACTTGGGTCAATACTATATACAATATAGATCCGTGTAAGCATATCTTAAATCGCATATCTTTAAAAAATATGCGAAAAATGGACTTAAAGTGACTGCACTAGGGGTTTTTTTTAATCTATTAGAAGTATCTAATTTAAATAATAATACAGAGACTTTCTAAATTTATCGAAATTTAACTAGTTTAAATAAAGTTTTTTCAAGCAATTCCAAAATTTTAATGAAAAACCACTTTAATTTTGTAATAAGTTCGAAAATTTAGAATAAAAAGAGGAGGTTCCAACTTCCGATACCACAATTTTATCTTTGAATTTAGAATAAAACTAACTGTTGAATAACATTTGATAGTCTTTTAAAGATTCGCTAAATAAAGTATACCAGGGATGGTAAATACAGTAGTATTACAATTTAACGTTTTGACATCACAATATTCCACAATATTCATTATGCTAAGAGTAGTATAGTAGACAATTTAATAGACTATACACTAGACTAGTTAAACTGTACCACAGTTAAGTACATATACTAGTCCATACACTAGTTCATAGAATAGTCTATAGACTAGTCCATAGGATAGTCAATAGACTAGTTCATAGAATACGAAGTCTGTAGACTAGTCCATAGACTAGTCTGTACACTAGTTAATATACTAGTCCATAGACTAGTCCGTAGAGCATAGAATAGTCAATAGACTAGTACGGGACTAGTACGATCCGCTACTGAAAATTTATCTTGTATGAGAGGCACATTCTATGTATTAAATATTCTTTGCTAGTATATAAGTAGAATAGTCACAGACTAAGCCATGGAGTAGACTATAGACTAGTCAATAGAATAGTCCACCGACTAGCCTATAGAATAGTCCACAGACTAGTCCATAGAATAGTTCACAGACTGGTCCATAGACTAGTCAAATATAATGACTACTCGTCCATATAATATTGAATATTCAAAAGACAAGTCCAAAGGCTAGTCCATATACTTGTCTACCTTCTAGTTCATAGACTAGTCTATAGTCAAGTCCACAACCTAGTCTATATATTGGTTAACAAACTAGTCAATAGACTAAACTACAGTCAAGTACATACATATGTTTGTTCACTGTCTAGTCTAAATCAAAAAACCGAAAAGTAATTTAGTACTTTTAATCCTAAGAAAGTACTATTTTTTCCATGACCGATAGATAATGCCTTCCTTTTAATGGTCTGAAGAGTAAACAACTTTTAAAAAGTTATACAATGTTGATTTTTTAACATGATTCTTAATAATTCTTTTATTCTTAATAATAATAACAGTTATTAGTTAACAGAATGTCAATTACTTTGTAAAATTTACAATTTATAATTATTATTTACAACTAAACATTTAATATTGTTAACATTGTAAAACTACAATTGTAAATAAATTGTAATGAAATCCACAAACAAATTAACAATTTCTTGTAGCTTGAAATATATATAAAATCAAGCATTTTATAAACATTCCAAAAGTATTTGTTTTCAAAATGATTTTGAAAGTAATTTTAAATTCTGTGGTGATTTTTCAATTTGTGGTATTAATAGTGAGTTAAAAATAAAATAAAAGTAATAGTTTTTAATTATTATCTTTGCAGGTCAGCATTAAATATGATATTGTTCCCAGAAACGAACAAATATTTACACCTTGCGAAAATCCCGATTTTCATTTTCACGATGATTATATTGACCTTTCCAATATGAAATTTGAAACCTTAGCGAATAACTCTATATATGTTAAAGGTGATCTTATATTTATACGAGATCTTGGGATATCAAATGTGGGAAAGTTATTAAGGTTTATTAAAATGTTTTTTTAATTTTTCTAAATTTCTCTAACTGTTTTATTTAGAATCCTGCCACCCTGCGATCGTTTAAAAAGCAACGCAATAATTGGGTCAGTACCATTTATAATCTAGAACGGGAGGATGCTTGTACGTATATATTTCAACCTAATGAAATTTGGTCTAGTGTTCTGGATAGTGTACCGCTAGAATATCGCAAATGTCCTTTTTTTAAAGGGGTAAATTTGATTTGATTTTTATTTAATCTAAAAGTTGTATTTGTTGATTAATTGTTTTTAGCAAAAAATCCATTTTGATGTTGTAACAGACTTGTCATTACATATACCTAATCCACAAGTAGCCGGTGAATATAAGATACAAATACATGTGGAAGCAACAGAACTTAATGAAACTTTCTGCACCAATATATTTATGGAAGTATATAGAGCTTGATTTTATTATTGTAAATAAAATTTTGTGGAAAATGAAGAGGAAAATGCTTATTTTAGAAGTTAAGAATAATTATAACACAAATCTAGACTACAGTCCAGAATATAGACCGTAGTCCAGACAATATATATCGATTATAATTCTGACTGTAGTTCAGACTATAGACTATAATTCGGACTATAGTCCAGACTATAGACTATAGTCCAGACTATAGTCCAAACTAAAGACAATAGTCTAGACTATAGACTATAGCCTAAACTATGGACAATAATTCAGAATAATGTTCAGACTATAGTCCATACTATGGACTACAGACTATAGTCCAGACTACAGATTATAGTCCATGCTATACATTATAGTCCAGACTATAGTCCAAACTAAAGTCCAGACTGTAGACTAAACTATGGGCAATAATTCAGAATAAAGTTTAGACTATAGTCCATACTATGGACTACAGACTATAGTCCATACTATGTACTACAGACTATAGTCCAGACTACAGATTATAATCCAGGTTATAGATTATAGTCCAGACTACAGATTATAGTTCAGACTACAGATTGTAGCCCACACTAGAGACAATAGTCCAGATTATAGCCTAAACTATAGACAATAATTCAGACTATAGTCCTGACTACACACTATAGTCCAGACTACACACTATAGTCCAGACTATAGATTATAGTCCAGACTATGGTCCAGACTGTATACTATAGTCCAAACTATGGACTATGGTCCAGACTAGAGATAATAGTCCAGACTATAGCCTATAGCTTAAACTATGGACAATAATTCAGACTAATGTTTAGACTATAGTCCATACTATGGACTACAGACTATAGTCCAGACTACAGATTATAGTCCATGTTATAGATTATAGTCCAGACTATAGTCCAAACTAAAGACAATAGTCCAGACTATAGACTATAGCCTAAACTATGGGCAATAATTCAGAATAATGTTCAGACTATAGTCGATACTATGGACTACAGACTATAGTCCAGACTACAGATTATAGTCCAGGTTATAGATTATAGTTCAGACTACAGATTGTTGCCCACACTGGAGACAATAGTCCAGACTATAGCCTAAACTATGGGCAATAAGTCAGACTATAGTCCTGACTACACACTATAATCCAGACTATAGACTATATTCCAGACTATAGATTATAGTCCAGACTGTATACTATAGTCCAAACTATGGACTATGGTCCAGACTAGAGATAATAGTCCAGACTATAGCCTATAGCTTAAACTATAGACAATAATTCAGACTATAGTCCATACTATGGACTAGAGACTATAGTCCAAACAAGAGACAATAGTCCAGACTGTAGGCAATAGTCCAGACTATGGATGATTATCCAAACTATAGATTAAAATCTAGACCAACAATTTGTGGAGAATTTCAGCCCTTAGATCTTTCCGTTTTCTTTCGTGCTCTCCACAGAGTGATATGACTAGATTGTCTTAGAATCTAATAAGGATCCAGAATATATAAGCTTTTATGGGTTTAAGACCAATAATTCGATGTGTTATATACCGAATGACAAAGTCAAAATTATATTCTTTTGATGGTGGGTATTTATTTTTTGAACTGTTTTGTTCTTAAAATGTAAATGAAAAAAAAAAAAAAAAATCGGAAAAATTATGAAAAAGAAAACGTTGAATATAAAGAAAATCTGAAGAACTCTAATAGATTAGTAAGTTTTTAGAGGTTAAGGAAACTTTAACAAGTTTTGTTAGTAAAAAGTTCGTTAAGTTTTTAAATCGAAAATTGAGTTTCGAATTACTGTTAATTTGGGTTAGTAAGCCATGTCTTTGTTAATCGTTTATGTACGATGCTGTCAGACTTACCCCGCAACGGTGGCATAACCAGCCAAAGCTGGCTGAGCTGCTGCAGCAGCAGCAGCACCATAAGCTGCTCTAGCTGCCACAGCAGTATATGTAGTTGCAGCAGTAGCATAAGCTTGTTGAGCCTGAGACAAGGGTGTCTTTAACAGAGGACCAGTAGCCTGTAAAATTCGTCGCAAAAAGTAAAGAGAGAAAAAAAAAAAGCAAAAATTAACAAACTTGCAATTCAAATGGCTGCTGGAAAACAACCAAAAGAAAGTTAAATAAACAGAATACGTTTTGTTTTTAGAAAGGTGAGATTTTACAAATAATTTTTTTGCATTATTTTTGAAATATTAGTGTGTGATTTAATCAAACAGTTCATATAAACAAATTTATAAAACATTTTGTATGAACTGACACCTGTCAATTACACAAACATTCTTAAATAAAATGAAACACATTTTCATCTTAAAAGATTTCAGATAATATAAAAAGAGAACATTACACATATGTATGTAACTCTGACAATGACAGTTAAATAAATCCACACTTCATATTCAAAACTGAGGGGGGTGCATTAAACTAGTTTAGATAAATTTTTCCAAAAAAGAAAATTAAATTTTGCTTCAAACAAACAAATCAATCAATCAATATAGACAGACAATACATACATTAACAGTTAAATTTTAGGTGCTTTGTTTAAATATTTTAATAAAATAGTTAAATAATTTCAAAATAATGCGTTTTTTTTTTTAAACATATACTTTTAAATAGAAATTGTAACCAAAACCGTTTTAATTGTTTTAACAGGTTTTTACTTAAGAAATGAAAACAATTTACCAGAAATGAAATAAAATACATGCTAAAATATTTTCAAAATTATTTGAGTTTTTGTTTGCTTTAGATTTCAGTTATTTTTAAACTGAAATTTAATTAAAATACATAATTAATAGTAATTTAATATTATTAAATTAAAGTAAACTAAAATTCCAACACACAGCAACACCTGTAAAATATTTAAGTTTTTAAAAAGAAATCATACAACACATGCTTAATAGAAAACAATTTTAGTAGTTTTTGTTTTAAAAAGCTTAAAAGTAAATCCTTTAAAGGGTGTATGAAAAACAAAAATTATATTACAATAACATTAAGCTATAACAACAACGAAAATAACAGCAACAATTTTAACAATTAGTCTAACACTAAATGATAAAAGTGGTAAAATAACATAAATTCATGTAGATTTCTTTAATTTTTTACCAAAACATTCTGTGGTACCGGTATGCGGTTGATCGTATGTGGGTTACTGTTTAGCGTTGTCACAGTGCGGCGCTGTAAGTTTTTAAGTAAATTTCGTTTCTTATTTTTGGGTATTTTCTATTTCGTTTTTTTTTTTTTTTTATTTTTTTTTTTATAATCAAATAAATGTTAAGTATATTTGTGAAATAAATTTTGGTGTTATTATGAGTATAATGAAGTGTAATGAACATAACTATAAAAAAATTAAGGCTCTAAATGTGTTAATTAACAAACAGAACAAATAATTAAACAAAAATTACAAATCATAGTTTTTGTCTGCAAAAAGCCCTATAGTGTTTTTTAAGAACTTTATGCAAAATTTTAGGATTAAAAAAAGTTTTAAAAAATGGCACATAAGCCCTTTTGCAGACAAGATAATGGACTGTGAAATAAAATTCTGTTAGTCTAGTGAGACAATTAGTGTTATAAATTTTGAAATTTTAAATGAGAAAAAATTATGATTTTAATAAAATTACATAATAAACTATGTTAAGACTTTATTGACCTAACTCGACTTTTCCTGTGTGATAAACTGTGGCTTTAAGTAACTTATCCATTATTCAGACGGAATAGACATTAACGATCTGTTAATAGATCCTTCAATTTTCCTCCATTCTGAATTCTGCATACTTTTTCTAATATCGTATAAAAGATAGAACTGTTAGACATCCATAATTGTTAATCCGATCAAAGTCCAGACTCTTGTCCAAATTATTGACTATAGTCCAGACTGTAGACTATAGTCCAGACTGTAGACTATAGTCCAGACTGTAGACTATAGTCCAGACTGTAGACTATAGTCCAGACTGTAGACTATAGTCCAGACTGTAGACTATAGTCCAGGCTATGGTCCAGACTATAGTCCAGGCTATAGTCCAGACTATAGACTATAGTTCATACTACAGACTATAGTTCAGACTATAGACTATAGTTCAGACTATAGTCCAGACTATAGACTATAGTCCACACTATAGTCTATAGTCCAGGCTATGGTTCAGACTATAGTCTATAGTCCAGACTATAGACTATAGTCCATACTACAGACTATAGTTCAAACTATAGACTATAGTCCAGACTATAGACTGTAGTCCAGACTATATCCTATAGTCCAGACTATAGATTGTAGTTCAATCTATAGATCCAGACTGTTGCCCAAATTATTGACTATAGTCCAGACTGTAGACTATAGTCCAGACTGTAGACTATAGTCCAGACTATAGACTATAGTCCATACTACAGACTATAGTTCAAACTATAGACTATAGTCCAGACTATAGACTGTAGTCCAGACTATATCCTATAGTCCAGACTATAGTCTATAGTCCAGACTATAGTCTATAGTCCAGGCTATAGTGCAGACTATAGACTATAGTCCATACTACAGACTATAGTTCAAACTATAGACTATAGTCCAGACTATAGACTGTAGTCCACACTATATCCTATAGTCCAGACTATAGATTGTAGTCCAATCTATAGATTATAGCCCAGACTACAGTCAATAGACCAGGATGTAGACTATAGTCCAGATTGTAGACTATAGTCCAGACTGTAGACTATAGTCCAGACTGTAGACTATAGTCCAGACTATGGCCTATAGTCCAGACTGTAGACTATTGTCCAGACTATAGACTATAGTCCAGACTATAGACTATTGTACAGGCTAGAAGCTATCGTTCAGACTATAAGCTATAGTCCAGACTATAGACTACAGTCCAGGCTACAGACAAGAGACCAGACTACAGACTATACTCCTGACCATATACTATAGTTCAGACTATAAACTACAGTCCGGACTATAAACTACAGTCATGACTCTAAACTATATTCCAGACTACAGAATATAGCCCAAACTACAGACTATACCCCAGACTATGGACAATAGTCCAGACTAAAGTCTACTTATTGCATCCTAAAGTCTACTTATTGCATTGCATCAAAACCTGTTTCTTATCTTTCAAAATTCAATATTTACAAAAGCACTCTATCTATGTGTTTTTAAGCTAATCGCTACACATTTCCTCTCAATGCACACTCTATTAAAAACAAATTAATATTAAAATATTTCGCTCTACTATAAAAATACATAAAATTTTCTATTCATTTTCGCATTTCTTTAACTCAAGAAGGGTCACTTAATATTCATTACAGTCTTTCTAACGAAAGGGCAAACAATTTCAAGTTTTTCCTTTGACATGAAATTACAAAAATATAGTGAAGAAAGTGGCGGAAAAGTCAAATAAGTAAAACTGCCATCATCATATTTGCATGAAACAAATTGTTTAAAAAAATATTTTAAAGAAATAAAAAAAAATACCGTGAAGTAAAATGTTGTTAAATAAAAAAAAAACGATGTATGGATGGCTGACTAAGTGAAAGATGAAAAAATAAAGTTACAAAAAATAAAGAAAAACAGCATCATGCTTTTAAATGAAATTCGTTACAATACTAAGGAAAATAAAAAAATGCTATATTTTGTACAGAAACCAAAAAGTATTTTTCCTGTACAAGTATTTTTTTCCAAATACTAAAAAAAAAAAAAATTAAATTTAACAGAATTTGTGTAGATGGCATGAAGGAATAAAAATGCGTATGAATGACAGAAAAAACTAAATATATTTTTTTGTTGAAGAAATGCACAATCAAATGGATTTTTTTTTATGTGGTGGTGGTATATATTTTAAAGTGGTACAATTAACACTATATAAACTAGAGAGGAGAGTTTTTTTTCAATTGTAGGGGCTTGTGGTAAAAATTGTAATTTTTAAGAATCAAAATTGAATCAAAAATTAAGTTCGTTCTTCGCAGATGAACCTAAAGCTAATCTGCATATTCTTATTCACGAACTCTCTATCAACCCAATCAACAACTCCAGAACAATTAACCGTTTAGTGTAGTTTACACGATTGATGAATCATGGGACCTTAGTTCTAGTTCCAGTTCAGTTCTAGTTCAGTTCTAGTTCAGTTCTAGTTCAGTTCTAGTTCAATTTTAGTTCAGTTCTAGTTCAGTTCTAGTTCCAGTTCAGTTCTAGTTCAGTTCTAGTTCAGTTCTAGTTCAGTTCTAGTTCAGTTCTAGTTCAGTTCTAGTTCAGTTCTAGTTCAATTCTAGTTCAATTCTAGTTCAATTCTAGTTCAATTCTAGTTCAGTTCTAGTTTAGTTCAGTTCTAGTTTAGTTCAGTTCTAGTTCAGTTCTAGTTCAGTTCTAGTTCAGTTCTAGTTCAGTTCTAGTTCAGTTCTAGTTCAGTTCTAGTTCAGTTCTAGTTCAGTTCTAGTTCAGTTCTAGTTCAGTTCTAGTTCAGTTCTAGTTCAGTTCTAGTTCAGTTCTAGTTCAGTTCTAGTTCAGTTCTAGTTCAGTTCTAGTTCAGTTCTAGTTCAGTTCTAGTTCAGTTCTAGTTCAGTTCTAGTTCATTCTAGTTCAGTTCTAGTTCAGTTCTAGTTCAGTTCTAGTTCAGTTCTAGTTCAGTTCTAGTTCAGTTCTAGTTCAGTTCTAGTTCAGTTCTAGTTCAGTTCTAGTTCAGTTCTAGTTCAGTTCTAGTTCAGTTCTAGTTCAGTTCTAGTTCAGTTCTAGTTCAGTTCTAGTTCAGTTCTAGTTCAGTTCTAGTTCAGTTCTAGTTCAGTTCTAGTTCAGTTCTAGTTCAGTTCTAGTTCAGTTCTAGTTCAGTTCTAGTTCTAGTTCAGTTCTAGTTCAGTTCTAGTTCAGTTCTAGTTCAGTTCTAGTTCAGTTCTAGTTCAGTTCTAGTTCAGTTCTAGTTCAGTTCTAGTTCAGTTTAGTGTCAGTTCTAGTTCAGTTCTAGTTCAGTTCTAGTTAGTTCAGTTCTAGTTCAGTTCTAGTTCAGTTCTAGTTCAGTTCTAGTTCAGTTCTAGTTCAGTTTCTAGTTCAGTTTCTAGTTCAGTTCTAGTTCAGTTCTAGTTCAGTTCTAGTTCAGTTCTAGTTCAGTTCTAGTTCAGTTCTAGTTCAGTCTAGTTCAGTTCTAGTTCAGTTCTAGTTCAGTTTCTAGTTCAGTTCTAGTTCAGTTCTAGTTCAGTTCTAGTTCTAGTTCTAGTTCAGTTTCTAGTTCAGTTTCTAGTTCAGTTCTAGTTCAGTTCTAGTTCAGTTCTAGTTCAGTTCTAGTTCAGTTCTAGTTCAGTTCTAGTTCAGTTCTAGTTCAGTTCTAGTTCAGTTCTAGTTCAGTTTCTAGTCAGTCTAGTTCAGTTCTAGTTCAGTTCTAGTTCAGTTCTAGTTCAGTTCTAGTTCAGTAGTTCAGTTCTAGTTCAGTTCTAGTTCAGTTCTAGTTCAGTTCTAGTTCAGTTCTAGTTCAGTTCTAGTTCAGTTCTAGTTCAGTTCTAGTTCAGTTCTAGTTCAGTTCTAGTTCAGTTCTAGTTCAGTTCTAGTTCAGTTCTAGTTCAGTTCTAGCTTCAGTTCTAGTTCAGTTCTAGTTCAGTTCTAGTTCGTTCTAGTTCAGTTCTAGTTCAGTTCTAGTTCAGTTCTAGTTCAGTTCTAGTCAGTATTCAGTTCTAGTTCAGTTCTAGTTCAGTTCTAGTTCAGTTCTAGTCCGTTCTAGTTCAGTTCTAGTTTACTTCAGTTCTAGTTCAGTTCTAGTCAGTTCTAGTCAGTTCAGTTCTAGTTCAGTCTAGTTCAGTTCTAGTTAGTTCAGTTCTAGTTCAGTTCTAGGTTCAGTTCTAGTTCAGTTCTAGTTCAGTTCTAGTTCAGTTCTAGTTCAGTTCTAGTTCAGTCTAGTTCAGTTCTAGTTCAGTTCTAGTTCATTCTAGTCTAGTTCTAGTTCAGTTCAGTCAGTTCTAATTCAATTCTAATTCAGTTCTAGTTCAGCTCTAGTTCAGTTCTTGTTCTCTCATTTGCTTAGGAGTCTTTTTGGTTAGTTGCAATATTGAGTGTTTCAGATTAATAAAACTTATTATGCAATTTTTTTCAGCGGTGTAATTGTTATTCATGTAAATTCCAAAACCAAATAAAAATAAACCACTTTAGCACCTACAAAATAAATATAAATTTTGTGCGAGTTAAAAAAAATATTTCAATTTATATAGTGTTAAATGTACAAATATTTTCTATGAACGTGTTCACACAGTGTGAGAGTATTTAAATGAGATATGTTTTATTAACAATATACAAAATACATATTGTTATTAACAATATTTAAATATAAGCCAGAATGAAAATAAAAGTTAGAAATATACAAACTAAAATCGATTGAGGCATAATTATCGTTTTATATTATTTTTATAGTTAGAACTAATAAGATAACAACAAATATTGTAGAAAGTTTAGTTCATTTAAAAAAATATTTAATTAAAAATCAATTAAATAAATGTTCGTTTTCGACACTAAGAGTACAAAAGAGCGCGATAGTAAAAGAGAAAGAAGAACAATTATACTCAAACCAAAAAAAAAAAATATATAAAAATCAGGGCAACCAGGGAAAACAATATACATAAAAAAAGAAAAATATATAGTATATTACTAACAAAAACTAGATTTTATACAAGACTTTCAAACGAAAAGAAAATTATGTTAAACAAGAAAAACAAAAGAAAACGAAATTAATCAAAAGAAGAAAATGAAGCATACTCAAGGGGACCAAAGAGGTGAATAAGAAATTAATAAAAATAGTTACAAACAAACAGTAATAAAAATGATAGATGGTAAATAAATATTTAGTTAAATAATTTTTTTTTATATATAATAAAATTATTATTGTTTATAAATTTTATATTAAAATATAAAACAATGATTACATTTATAATTGCGGCTGGCTGTGCTGCTGGAACTTCTGTGACCGGTTTCGCTGCCTGTAAAATTTTATTTTTAGTTTTTTTTCTTATTTATTTTTAATTATTTATTTAATAAACTTAATTTTATTTGCTTAAAACTAATTATATTTTAAATTTTATCATAAATCTAGCCCTTTTCAACTAATTTAAAGAAAAAACATTTGGCTTTTTTTGAAACTAAAAACATATAGAAAATACAAAAATTATCTGTGTCTTACCTGAAAACGTAAATTGGGATCAGCTTGAGCTGCAGCGGCTGCTAAGTAGGGATCAAAGTAAACACTGTGAAAAAGTTCAAGAGAGAGAAAAAGAGAAAATTGTTTTTTGTTGGTTTTACTCATCATAAACTTCTCAACTTAATACGTTATAGTTTTTGTAGACACAAAAAAAGTCTAAAATGATCTGAGTTCTTAAAAGCAAAATTCATTTCAAATTCCGTTTATTTTGGAGATTAACGTTTTTTTTTTTAATTCAATATTTCGCATTTTTTATGTTTAGCTGTTTTAGGAATTTCTTAAATTAAAATCTTAAAACGTAATTTTTTCTCGATCATACATTCATACATTATTATCACACACATTCATACTCATTTAAAAAGAGATTAGCTAGCTGATCACTGCTTCTTAATTTACTAAACTTGACAATATTGTATTTATTGGTCTCATTATAATAATAAACTTAATAGAGATGATATAATCTGAGAGAAAGAGAGCTGTTGGAAATAAAGCTAACGTTCCAACTGATCTTGCTTGTGTTTATGTCATAATTTGGAATATGCTAGGATCTTGTATAATTGGTAATTGAGAGTGATAAATCTGTTTATAATGAAAGAGATTTGATAGGACCAGTATAAGGTATAATTCTCTGTTAATGCAAATTGATCAAGTTTAATGATCATATTTGAAAAATCTACATTTTCAAGCAACATGAAAGATGCTGATTCGAAGTATTTGTGTTTCAAGTGAGTGTAGTTAAACGGGCATCCAGGGAAATTTAATTTCTGAAGAATTTCTAATTACCAAAATAGGTGAGTTATGAGAACGATCGCATCATTGTCAACCGTAGAATTCTCTGTCATTTTGCCTTTGATAAAAACTTGGTTACCTTACACCACCTATGTCTTCTACAACTGGGATAAGACAAGATTCTATCATGATCTGAACAATTTCAGATATTCATTAATATCGAATCATATTAAAAGTTTTCGGATTATGGAGGAAAGTTTATCAAGAAGTTTTTCATAAACAAGATGAATATCAATATTATAAAGATAATGTAATAAATTAAAACTGCTCTCATAGATTAGTAATTCGTCGGAGAAAGGAGAGGCGTTTGTGAACCATGTAGCACAAAAGGTTTCTCGTCGATTGCTGAAGGATATTTGAATATCTAGTTCCATTAAGTTGCATTAGAACAAGATCTGTTGAAAGCAGTCGCAATTCAGACCCGAATTAACGGCGGTCCACAGATTTGCGTCTCACACTGGCATCATTATTACTCCATATTACGTTTTGACTGTTAGAGGCTGTAAAATACTTGCATTATACCCTGGTAAAGACAATGTAAACTCATTGAAACTCTAGAACTTCTAACTGGTGGAATTCCATTAAAAACTCAGGTTCTTATATGAAGATATGGGGCGTCCAGAAGATTTTCTTCGAACCATCGTATAACACACTGGTGTTTCGGTTATGTGACTCAAACATTATTCTAAAATAAAAATAATTTTGTTGAAGGCAAATTTCGTAAATCTGGAAATTAAAACTATGATCAATTGACATCGATATATGTAGAAGAGTAGTGGAATATTGGGTCTAAGGAATTGTTCACTGGTTTCGCGCTTGTTGTATTCAATATGAAAAGATGGAGTCTGACATCTTAATTTAATATAATTTTTTCTTCAGTCTTGCTTTTCGCATAGGGAACTGAACTAGAACTTAACTAGAACTGAACTAGAACTGAACCAGAACTGAAGTAGAACTGAACTAGAACTGAACTAGAACTGAACTAGAACTGAACTAGAACTGAACTAGAACTGAACTAGAACTGAACTAGAACTGAACTAGAACTGAACTAGAACTGAACTAGAACTGAACTAGAACTGAACTAGAACTGAACTAGAACTGAACTAGAACTGAACTAGAACTGAACTAGAACTGAACTAGAACTGAACTAGAACTGAACTAGAACTGAACTAGAACTGAACTAGAACTGAACTAGAACTGAACTAGAACTGAACTAGAACTGAACTAGAACTGAACTAGAACTGAACTAGAACTGAACTAGAACTGAACTAGAACTGAACTAGAACTGAACTAGAACTGAACTAGAACTGAACTAGAACTGAACTAGAACTGAACTAGAACTGAACTAGAACTGAACTAGAACTGAACTAGAACTGAACTAGAACTGAACTAGAACTGAACTAGAACTGAACTAGAACTGAACTAGAACTGAACTAGAACTGAACTAGAACTGAACTAGAACTGAACTAGAACTGAACTAGAACAGAACTGAACTAGAACTGAACTAGAACTGAACTAGACTGAACTAGAACTGAACTAGAACTGAACTAGAACTGAACTAGAACTGAACTAGAACTGAACTAGAACTGAACTAGAACTGAACTAGAACTGAACTAGAACTGAACTAGAACTGAACTAGAACTGAACTAGAACTGAACTAGAACTGAACTAGAACTGAACTAGAACTGAACTAGAACTGAACTAGAACTGAACTAGAACTGAACTAGAACTGAACTAGAACTGAACTAGAACTGAACTAGAACTGAACTAGAACTGAACTAGAACTGAACTAGAACTGAACTAGAACTGAACTAGAACTGAACTAGAACTGAACTAGAACTGAACTGACTGAACTAGAACTGAACTAGAACTGAACTAGAACTGAACTAGACTACTGAACTAGAACTGAACTAGAACTGAACTAGATCTGAACTAGAACTGAACTAGAACTGAACTAGAACTGAACTAGAACTGAACTAGAACTGAACTAGAACTTAACTAGAACTTAACTAGAACTGAACTAGAACTGAATTAGAATTGAACTAGAACTGAACTAGAACTGAACTAGAACTGACCTAGAACTGAACTAGAACTGAACTAGAACTGAACTAGAACTGAACTAGAACTGAACTTGAACTAGAACTATAACCAATTACATATGTCTCTGGTTTCATATTCGAGATCTTAACAAACTTTATTTCCAACAGCTTCTCTCACTCTCCCTGAAAATCCTATAACTCTTAATATCTAACTCAAGATCGATAAGTATGTAAAACTCTGTTCTATTCTCATCCATCGAATAATAAAAAAGATCATTAAAAATTATAACTTAAAATATTAAAAACATTCTAAAAGTATAAAATAAATGCAACTAGAGCGAAGCTGCATGAGACATGAGAGCATAATTTATAGAAAATCGAATACGAGGCCTTTGTAATAACTCACTGATTTTCTTTGGGCGTAAACTAGTGAATTAGCATTAAAAACTTAATTGACAGGTGTTTTAAAAGAGATTAAAGGCTTTAAAATCAATTAAAATATATAAAAAATAATTTATATAACTGAGAGAAAAAAAGAAAACCTTAAAACCGCAATAAATTAAAAAAATAGAAATAAATATAAACAAAAATTTACAAAAACAAAAATAGTAGAGTATAAAACTAAAAATTTCAAAACAAAATGTTTGTTGTTTATAAACATACACTGACATGCGCCTAAAAGTATGCAAAAATATTTATTCAAAATAGAAAACAAAAACCAAAAATAAATAAAAATTTTGCTGTTCCAAAAAAAATTTAAAATTTTTTATAATTTTTATACACAAACAAGAAGGCCATCATCAGCATTCATATTTAGTTTTTAAGAAAATTCTCTTGTATTTTTTTTGTTCTTTTATAAATTATATTCTATTTTTAGGTGTTTTCTTATTTTAAATCATAGAAAGAGCGAGAAAATTTTAACATGCATACGGTGGGTCCCCAAGAAAAATAAATTGAAAATTTTTACACACACACAAAGTAACTTGTCGTTTCTGTTGCCAATAATTAATGTAAAAGAGAAAAATTATAAAAAAAATTAACAATATTACAGCTATTTACAAAAACAATATTATTTTGTCATTATCATTATCAATCAATCAGTATAAATTTTGTTTAAATATGTAGATATGTTTGTACGATATGTTGTATTATTTATTAATAGTTTAAGCCTAAAAAGATGCTTTAGTACAAATGTAGATAATAATTGTATGGTTGGTAACTAAGCTAAACAAATTATTGTTGTTTATATTGAGATATAATCGAAATTATTATAGTTTTTTTTTTTTTTAATTATAAGGGTGTTAAAAGTTTATTTTTTTAAAAAAGGGGAGCGGTGAGCTTTAGTGACTTTATATTTTATGTAACAATACGTAGTTCTAGAACCCCTTTTTTTATAAAATTCAAAAATTCGTTTACCAAACATGCTTTCTGATAGAAAAAACACACATACACACAAAAACCTTTGTAAAATTATTAATTTTTTTATATATATATATATATGATCGCTTTCAATAACCAAACTATATTTACTGGTAATTTTTTCAAATTATTATTTTTTTATAACAAAAAGCTATTATTAAATTTTTTTTAAATGCAGTAATATTTGAGAGAAAAAAATTAATGGTTATTTTGTTTTTAGCATTGAAAATGTGCTAAATATTAAATTACATTGAAAAAAAGAACCCAAAAACATTTCTTTTTAAAGACTACAAAACAAATAAATATTAGTAAAGCAAACTACAAACTAAAAAAAAATTAAAAATGTTAGTAGAGAGAGAAAATGTAAAGTTTTTGTTTTTTTGGCGGGAGGCATTTTTTTATTATTTAATATAAAAAGGATGAAATTTATTTTAATTCATAAACAACTGTTTGATCTTAGACTTGAACCACTCTTTTTATATCACTGATCTTAATTTAGCCTAGACTCAAGCCTTAAACTCTTAACCCTATTTTTCGTATCAGAGACTTGTCATTACGATTTTACATATTTTTTCTAAGCATTTATACGAATGGAGCTTCGGTGGTAACCGAGGACTAGAAGATTTGATCTTCATAAGAATAAAATCGTGATACTCATGTGCAAGACTAGACTATAGGCTAGACTATAGAGCAGACTATAGACTAAACTACAGCCTAGCCTAAACTATAGACTTAACTATAGACTAAACTATAGACTAAATTATAGACTAAACTATAGACTAGACTATACTCTATACTATACTCTATACTATAGACTAGACTTTAGACTATAGTATAGACTAGACTATATACTATATTATAGACTTTATTATAGACTAGAATATAGACTAGACTATAGACTAGACTAGACTAAAGACTACACTATAGACTAGACTATAGACTAGACTATAGACTAGACTATAGACTAGACTATAGACTAGACTATAGACTAGACTATAGACTAGACTATAGACTAGACTATAGACTAGACTATAGACTAGACTATAGACTAGACTATAGACTAGACTATAGACTAGACTATAGACTAGACTATAGACTAGACTATAGACTAGACTATAGACTAGACTATAGACTAGACTATAGACTAGACTATAGACTAGACTATAGACTAGACTATAGACTAGACTATAGACTAGACTATAGACTAGACTATAGACTAGACTATAGACTAGACTATAGACTAGACTATAGACTAGACTAGACTATAGACTAGACTAGACAGACTATAGACTAGACTATAGACTAGACTATAGACTAGACTATAGACTAGACTATAGACTACACTATAGACTAGACTATAGACTAGACTAGACTATAGACTACACTATAGACTAGACTATAGACTAGACTATAGACTAGACTATAGACTAGACTATAGACTAGACTATAGACTAGACTATAGAC
The DNA here is from genome assembly GCF_015586225.1 of Lucilia sericata. Taxonomy (NCBI): domain Eukaryota; kingdom Metazoa; phylum Arthropoda; class Insecta; order Diptera; family Calliphoridae; genus Lucilia; species Lucilia sericata. The sequence continues at coordinate 219,312 of NW_023994626.1, forward strand.
TAGACTAGACTATAGACTAGACTATAGACTAGACTATAGTCTAGACTATAGACTAGACTATAGACTAGACTATAGACTAGACTAGACTATATACTAGATTATAGACTAGACTATAGACTAGATTATAGACTAGACTATAGACTAGATTATAGACTAGACTATAGACTAGATTATAGACTAGACTATAGACTAGACTATAGACTAGACTATAGACTAGACTATAGACTAGACTATAGACTAGACTATAGACTAGACTATAGACTAGACTATAGACTAGACTATAGACTAGACCATAGACTAGACTATAGACTAGACTATAGACTAGACTATAGACTAGACTATAGACTAGACTATAGACTAGACTATAGACTAGACTATAGACTACACTAGACTATAGACTAGACTATAGACTAGACTATAGATTAGACTATAGACTATACTATAGACTAGACTATAGACTAGACTATAGACTAGACTATAGACTAGACTATAGACTAGACTATAGACTAGACTATAGACTAGACTATAGACTAGACTATAGACTAGACTATAGACTAGACTATAGACTAGACTATAGACTAGACTATAGACTAGACTATAGACTAGACTATAGACTAGACTATAGACTAGACTATAGACTAGACTATAGACTAGACTATAGACTAGACTATAGACTAGACTATAGACTAGACTATAGACTAGACTATAGACTAGACTATAGACTAGACTATAGACTAGACTATAGACTAGACTATAGACTAGACTATAGACTAGACTATAGACTAGACTATAGACTAGACTATAGACTAGACTATAGACTAGACTAAACTTACGATATACAGAGATTATGAAAGTCCAAAAAATGTCTTAAAGCGGACATCTCGAGTTTGGTAGTCGAGAAATCGGTCCAATTTCCTACAAATTTTGTGGTATTAAAAGGTTAAAAACCGGACTAGACTATAGACTAGTCTTACGTTATACAGAGATTATTAAAGTCGAAGTTTGGTAGTCGAGAAATCGGTCCGATTTCTAACAAATTTTGTGGTATTAAAAGGCTAAAAACAGGAGAAGACTTGCTCAAGTCTTTCGATCCGATGAAGATCTTGTTATTTTCTATTTCAAGAGATAAGACTGTTGAGATTGGACATTGACTGGTCAGGACTTCTTCAAGCCAATTAGTGCGAAGGATTCTCTGTATAGACAGACTTATAAAAGGAATATCAGAGTAATGAATCTTGTTATGTTCTTAATTAAGTGATAAGACTGTTGAGGTTGGATATTGCTGAAGGCGAAAATCGATTAAGAGGTATTGAAAAACTGAAATAGGAAGTAATGTTGTTAAAGTAGTCGTGTCATACAAATACTAATCAATACGTGATCAAATAACTCGAAAACTTTTGGCAAATTCTCGAATCGTCCAGGGACATGGTGTTATATGCTACACCCGATTAACGGATTTCAAATCTATTTATAAGTGTTATTATAATCAAACTTTTAGTATTATCCTTGAAAGAAGTGATCTATAGTTTAAATATATAGAAATTACGTTCTGAAAACTTTGTATTTTTTCCTAAAAATCTTAAAGTTTTTCCATAGTCTCAGAACTAAAACAGTTGTAAACTTTAAAATGACCTTTACTATATTACAAAATTTCATTACAAACTGTGGTCATTACAGAAAAAAAGTTTAAATTTCATTTCCTATTTCCCTTTCATTCCAACACCAAAAAAGAAAAACTTTACATATTCCTCCATTTTCTTTTGCATGTTTTTTTTTTGTTGTTCATTTAAATGTTTCAAATAGTTTTTCTTTTTTTTTTTAATTTGTTGAATAAATGCAATTACTTACGGTGCATATCCATGCAATGTGGTACCAGCTGCCGCGGCATTAGCAGCTGCTGCATTGGCAGCTGCAGCCATTGAGGCGGCTGTGGGTTGAGCTGGTGGAGCGGTGGAAAGACGTGCTGCATACGCTACGGCAGCAGCCGAAGGAGCTGTCTGTGCTGTGGCCGTTTGAGCGAGGCTTTGTAATTGTTGTTGGGCACTGGGTTGCATGGCGGCGGCTGCAGCAGCATTTGCTGCATTAGCATTAGATTGTGCCTGTAGGGCCTGTTGTAAACCCAAGTGTTGTTGTTGCTGTTGGTGCTGCTGGTGGGCAGCCACGGCGGCGACTGCAGCTGCATGACGTTGTTGCTGTTGTTGAGCGGCTACAGCAGCAGCTAAAGCTGGATTGAAGGGAGCACCAACGACACCGACATGTCCACGTTGTATGGCCACACCGCGCATAGCAGCAGCGGCTACAGCAGCTATTTTAAGTGTTTTCAATTTTATTGTTTATATATTTCCGTTTCCGTTTAACATTGTTGTCGTGGTATTGATGGTGCAGTGTAAGTGTATTTTATGTGTGGGTGAGCGTACACATTTTTTAAATTAGGATTTTTTTTAATCGTTACAACAATAAACAAAGATTTTCATCACAAAATTTCATTCGACAATAATTAAAAAGTTTTTTTTTTTTTTTTAAAACACATTTAGTGGGTTTTATAATTTAATTAATTCATTAATTTAATTGTTTTTGTTGTTTTTATTATGTTGTAGGCCACATTTGAAATGTATGTGTTTGAGGTGTTTTGTTGTTGATTTTTATCAAGTTTTTAAGATTTTTTTTTTTAGGCAAAAACAATGTCATAGATATTTCAAGTATAAAATGGAAAGAAAAGAAAAAAAGAGAACATAAAATGCATGCGGTTAGTTTTATATAGTATATTTCAATTCTTTTTTTTTTTGTATAATATATAAAACTTCTAAAGTAAATATGTTATGTAAATAATAATAATAATAAAAAACTTCTTCCTAGCAACTAGACCTTTTGTTCTGTAAATAATGATTTTTATTTAAAGAAATATTTACATGTATAAAATTTCATAAGTTTTTTTTTTTTTTTGGTTTCAATTTTAGAGAAATACATACATACATACTTAATTAAACACACAGAGAATTCCATAGAAAAACACAATACTTTTGTTAAACAAAAGAAGAACGAAATTAAACATTCTACTAAAAACTATCAATATATAAACCAGCAACATTTTTTCTAAAAAGATATCTTTCTAAAACTTTAATAGGTTAAAAATTTCTTTAAAAAAATCTTGCTGGTTTATTTTGCAAATTTTATTTGAATATAATTTCCTGAAAAAGGATTTTTATTTTGTTATAAATTTCATAAGAAAACATGTAATTTTTTTTTATAAAAACTTTGTAACAAGCACATACATACATATATTTTAAATATTTTCTAAATATTCTTAAAATTTGTATAAAAACTAGAAACATTTATTATAAAAAAGGATGCTATTTTACTTTAGTTTTCTAAATTAATGATTGCTAATTTAAAAAAAAAATACGTATATAAAATAAATTTTTTAAAACTAAAGTTTTTTATATAAAGTTTTATGCAATAAATAAATATAAACATGAAATATTTGCATACTTTTAGGAGTTTTAATATTTTAAATAATGTAGCCTATAGTTAAGGATGATTTTATATTTTCAAAATATCTATAGGTCCAAAATTGTTTAAAATTTTTGATATCTAATGTATCAGATGTATTTTACTAGTTACGGTTGAACTTAGAAGCTGAAGGTACGTACACACCTATCAAATATTTGAGGTAAATTATACACTAGTTTCTCGATGAAATTCTGTATAAATAACTTCAATGTTAAAGAATAGGTCCATATTTATCTTTGCCCCCATATAAGCACTCTTTTAGAAGAACACTTCTTTAGTCAGCAATTTGTTCAAATATTTCGGAATTGAGGTAAAAAATAACTTAAATGTTTTATTATTAAAAATAATCCTCATTTTTACCACAATCACTGATGTAGGGTATCATATGGTTGATCAAAACCGACTATATATTCTTATTTGTTTTTATAATGAATTTTAATTGAATTTTTGGTCTCAAGTCTGGTAAGTTGTAGGGTCAAAGGTCAACTTTTCAAATATTATTATTATATTTTTTTTTATACTAAACTATATTCTTCATGAAATTTTTTAAAAATAAGACCTTTAGTCTTTTCAAGGTTATTTTTTTGAAGTGCTCAAAACACTTCAGGGCCAAAGGTCAAATTTTTGAAACCTAATTATCTGTTTTTATAAAAAGTTGAAGAATTATTATAACCAATTTGTTTATAATTCTTTAATATTTTCATATAATCAAATCTTAACGAAACTTTAGAAAAGACAAATAATCCCTTTGTTTTACATGGGGTCAAAAAAGGACCAATTTCTTTCTATATGAAAACTATAGGTGTTTGAAAGCCTTTTTAAGATACAATTTAAATGAAAATTAAACCGTTTGTGGCCAAAAGCAAAGGTCAAAGGTCAAATTATTATATATTGAGATTTTTTAATAAAATATTGAAGAATTATTATTTATTTATTAACACGATTGAATAAAACTTTGGAGAATTATTACATGAGTTTTTAAAATAAAATTTTACGAAAAATTAACTCTTTGCTTTACTTAAAGTCAAAATAGGGCCAAAGGTCAAATCATTAAATTTTGAGAATTTTTTATATAAAATGTTGCAAAATTATTATTCATTTGTTCTAAAGATTTAATAAATCTTTGGAGAAATGTTACATGAGCTTACTAAATTAAATTTTACGAAAAATTAAGCCTTTGCTTTACATAAAGTCAAAATTAGGTCAAAGGTCAAATTTTGAGTTTTTTTATATAAAATGTTGCAGAATTATTATTCATTTGTTCTGAAGTTTGAACATTTCAAATTTAAATTTTACTAATTTTACTAAGAATTAACTCTTTGCTTTACATAAGGTCAATTCAGGGTCAAAGGTCAAAATGTTAAATATTGAGATTTTTTCATAAAATTTTACAGAATTGTTATTGATTTGCTATCAAGATTGAATAAAACTTCAAAGAAATATTCTTAAAATTATATAAATAAATAAAAATAAATAAATAAATAATGTCTAAATAGGGTCAAACGGTCAAATATTCAGATTTTTCATATAATGTAACAGAATTGTTATTCGTTTGTTCTGAAGATTGAATAAAACTTTGGAGAAATTTTACACGAGTTGTCAAAATTTAATTTTACGAAAAATTAACCTTTTTCTTCGCATAAGGTCAAATTAGGGTCAAAGGTCAAATTAAATATTGAGATTTTTTTTATAATGTTTTGAAGAATTATTATTTATTTCTTATCAAGATTGTATAAAACTTTGGATAAATCTTATATACGTTTTCAAAATTAAATTTTACGATAACATAACCCTTTGCTTTATATGGAATCTAAATAGGCCCAATTTGTTTTGAAAAGACTAAAAACCATTATTATCTTTTAAAATATATATCAAATTAACATTTTTTGAAAGTAAAGAGAAATTGCATTGTATTTTCTTTAGGTATTTGGTAGAAAAAAGGGTTAATTTTCTTATTTTACTTTTCAGTCTCATTTGAAGTTTTATAAAAATTCAGTAATAAGTAATAATGTTTAATAGTTTTATTTTTGACAGCGACCTTAAAAGGGTTAATATTTCTTGAAGTGAAATAGTTGCAAACAAATCATTACAAACAAATAAGAAATGCTTTGAAAAAATGTCATCAATATTGAGGACAGGTCGTGAAAGGGTTAATACCTTTCAATTATACACGCTTTTAATCGATTTCAAAAACCACAACTATTTGAATACCAATTAAAAATATTCAAATTACTAACATTTATATTAATTTTTGCAAAGATTAATGTAAATATAACGATAATTATAATCATTTTTATATTTATATTTAAATATGTTCATACAAAATAACATTTATTTTCCATTAATGACAAAAATAACCATAAATAGTCGTCAACTAACAATAACATACAAATTTATTTAAATGATTTTTAAAATGCTGTTAAATAAAAATTAATTTGTAGTTAAAATGAAAATACTAAAAATTTAAAAAAACAATTCTAACATAAACTATAATAAATGACAAAAATAATATAAAAAATTTTTGCATATCATATGCTGCTCAATACGTTTGTGTGTGTATTTATAATCACATTTAGTTGCAAGTAATTTATTTAGTAAAACTAATTACTATTAAATACATTATTAAATATTGCCCTAAAATAAAACCACAATATAATATTAATATTTAATAAAAAAGCTTAAAAAATTTACTATTGTTTTTTATCTCTATGAGTATTAACTATTTATAATTAATGAAGGAATATATTTTATTGTGATTTTCAGAAAAAAAAAATATGATATATTTTTCTCACAACAAATTGTTATTATATTTGTTGTAATAGTAAATTAAACATATTAAAAACTAATCAGTGATAAAGTAAATGTTTGTCATTGCTATTATTTAAAATGAATAACTAATTATGTAATTAGTTTTTTTTAATAATTATTGTGGTTTAATTTCAATTGAATTTGAAAAATAGAACAAAACGGAAAAAAAACTTTGACAAATTTAAATAAATGAATGTTTTTTTTGTTGTTTTAAGTATAATTTTTAAATTGTAATAAATATGAATTTAAATTTGATTAACGAGCATAAGAAAGAAATTGTTCAAGTTAAAAAATAATTATAAAAATTACACTGTTTTACTTTTGCTTCGGGGATGGTTTTTCAACAATTATTTTTTACTGCTTAAAGTAAAAACTTTTGATTCGCATCAGATCCTTCAAAATTTTTGACCAGTTCCGGAAGGAGTACAGTTTCTAACGAGAACACGTGTAACTTTAACGAAATCGGACTATTTACCTTTCAGAAATATATTTCTCATTTTCCCATTGATTGAGTCCGGTATGAAGTCGAGTGCTTTACGAGAACACCTGCCCTGTTGGAATAATTCACGGTGGTCTTTTTCAACCACTGGTTGAGCTTTTGTGATGACTCACCACTTCCCCATTGTGTTTCTTACGGACGGATGAGATCCGTACAACCCTACATTTATTCTGTATCATATACAACTCATTTCCAAGGCTTAGTCCCCAGTCACTCCTCTTAGGAGTATCTGTTGTCAGCACCGAACTTATCCCGAAATATAGATTCACCGTGCATCTGTCTTTTAACCGAATCTTACTCTTCCCGCGAATCTTGGTTAAAACCACAGTCACTATGTGAATCCCGAAGGAACCTCAACCAACTGACCAGTCAAGACAAGTCTTGGGGGCAATTGACCACCCGTAGTACCAAATTGTGGTTCTCTAGTTAGACCCCATGTCAAATCATTCCAAGGACTAGCCGAGGAGTGAAATAACATCACCAGTTTATAGTCCCGGCAGACTAGAGGTACTGGTAGCACCTCTTTAACCCGGGATTTCATCATATGCCTGGGGGGTGTCTGGCATGTCTGCGAGATCCGAATTTTGAATGATTCTATCAGATATGCGTTCGGGAAGAACGCTATTTAAAATCAGCAAAAGTGATATTTTTGGTACTTTTACCTTCTACAAAAGGTACTTTTGGAATTTTCTATAATATTGAACCTATAAACATAAAATTAAGCATGTAGGTTCAGGTGTAAATGAGATCCTTATTAGATCTTCAAAAGGTACCTTTTGAATTTTCTTGGTACCTTTTCGTTCTTCAAAAGATAGCTTTTGAATTTTCTATAGTATTGAACATAGAAACATGAAATTAAGCAATTAAGCCCGGAGTAAGTGAGAACCAATAAAGGGGATTTTTTGGTACTTTCTCGTTCTTGAAAAGGCACTTTTTGAATTTTCTATAATATTGAACCTTAAGACATGAAATTAGGCAGATCTCGGAGTAATTTAGAACATATGAAAAGGGACTTTTTGGTAGTTTTTCCTTCATCAAAGGGAACTTTTTCAATTTTCTATAATATTGAACCCTGACACATGAAATTAAGCATTCTACATTTCATGCCAGGAGTAAGTGAGAACCAACAAAAGGGGACATTTTAGAAAAGGATATAGGAAATGATTTTTGGTACTTTTTTCATTCTATGACTGGTACTTTTTGGTTTTTATGCACTTTTAATGAAAATCTGTAGGAAAGGATTATTGGTACTTTTTCGTCCTATGGATTGGTACTTTTTGTTTTTTTTTTTGCCCACACGCGACACCCTGATTGAATGAAAATCTATAAAAGGACACTTTCTGTTACTTTTTTAATGGTGAAGGGTAAAAAAGACTATTACTTGTTTGAAAATAAATTCGGCAAAAGCCAGCCTTCCTTCTTACTAGTACTTTGTGGCAAATTAGTACTTTTTGAACCATCTAAATATGTGGTCCCGTCTAATGTACATACAGGCAAAATGCCATTTTTTGCCATATATGTTGAAAAATTTAAACCATTGTCATTATCTCTACTTATCTCATCATTTAATCATAATTAGGGATGTCATTTGTAATACTTTAGCATATTAATAATTAGGGTTATCATTGTTCCATAATGACCTTATGATGATTTTTTCTCTTCTGGCAGACGTTGAGAAAAAACAAAGCACAGTTTTTGAATTATGACGGTTTATGTAAAAAAAAAAATTCATTTGGGAAAAACAACAAAATGTTTGGGAGGACAGAAGGAATGTTTGCTATTTACAGTAAGTGGCGAAATATGTACATTGCTTCATATATGAAGGAAGAGAGCTAAAGTTATAGATATTTCCATTTAGAGTTATATTAACAGTTAGAAAATTAAAAGCATTTTTACTTTTTTAGGATTTATTTACTGTAGAATTGGTATAAATTTAACATATTTTCACTCTATTAGATCTTCAAGGCTCCCTAAATTTAACATTGAAAATATTTAAAAAAAATTTTGCAACAAAGTGTACACTTCCTTTTATAACATACTGTATGTAAATCAACACAGATAGGCCAACATATACATATGTATTTATCCTTACATAAATAATAAACATAAATAAAATAAACATACATACATATGTATGTTAAAGGATATTAAAATATATGTATATGTATGTGTAGGCTAATGAATGCAGTATTCAATTAGTAACATTTAGCCCTGGATAATTTGTCAGAAGAAAAATTACACAAAAGGATGTTTAAAAACACACACAGACATAAACAAACCAACATACAGACATGCTTTTTGTAAAAAAAAAAAAATTATGAAAAACAAAAGAAATCTTAAGACATTTATCAAAATTATTATTATATGTTTTAAATTATATGGAAAATTACATACACTTAAAAGACACACTTTAATAAGTTGAATAATTTCTTTTAAAATATTAGAAATAATGCCTAAAAGCATGCTTTTAAATTAAAAATTGTGTGAAAAACATAAATAAGAATATTTTGTTTAATTTATGAAAATAATAAATTAAAACAAACAAAAAATTGATTTTTTTTTGAAAAAGTAATGTACAATAATAAAAAAACCAACAAAAATGTTTTAATAAAGATTCAGGGGGAGGGGGGGTCAAATATACTGTAATAGGTTTAAAAATGCTACTAAATTTTGTATTTAACTAAAATGTTTCTTTAGTTTTTTATTTTTATAATATATAAAAATACCTTAATATTTTATATATTTAAAAATACTTGCACATAACATTTTATAAATATTTTGTAAAAAATATATTACATTAAATTAGTAATAAAATTCAAATCGATCATATCACATCACCAGTTTTTGTTTAAAAAAAGTTAAGAACAACTAATTAACCATCCTTTTTTTAATTCAAAATTTTGTTTAAGTTTCTTTCCAAAAAAAAAAAATGCACAAAACATTAATTATAATTTATAAATAACTAGCTAATTTTTTCGAGTGTATGACAATTTTACATTTTTTCTGTAAATTCAATTTTTTTTTATGAATTGTGCTTTTAAGCCTCTCTTTTCCCTCATTTTTTTTTTAAAGGGATTTTACAGCATTTAAATACCTTCGCCTTTGTGCTGCTGGACGTGGTGCTAAGACAATAGGGGCGGGTGCTGGTGCTAAAGTGGTAGCGTTGGCTGCTGTCGCCCCAGCTGGTACGGGCGTTATAGGTGTGGCACCAATAGGTGCCCCCAAAAATGGCCATGTAGCCACTGGCAGGCGATAACCTTGATAATATAATTATTGTTGTTTCATGTTTAATAATGATTGTTTTTGAGGCTTTAATGATACTTAATTTAGTTTAATTTTAAATTTAATATAAATGTTAATTAAATTGAACAAATATAAACATAAAACCAAATTAATTACAAAAGTATGGAAGTTATAAATTAAATAATTGAAATAATGCACAAATTAAATCCCAAGATCATTAAAAATATCTTTAAGTCTATATAAAAGTCTTTTTTGAAGATTTTAAAGCAACATTCAATCGGTTCGTAGGACCAATTTCATGCAAAATATCAAATAATAAACTTTTTTTTTTAATTATTACAAATCTTTTCTAAACAACGGTTCAAAGTTCAAGATTTAGTTTATTTAAATTTCTGCGTAAAAATATAACTTTATGATTTGGAATGTGTTAAATTTTACAAAATATAATATTTGGAGAAGTTGAAACCTATTTCAACTGTTTTTTAATAAGCAGGCTCGAAGGACCCATAATTTAATACAAGCAATTAAATGTTGAACTTTTTAAGTCTTTAGTCAATAGTTACTGATGACGTAAAGATTATTAACTAATAACTGACATTAACTGACTTTTAACATATCAAACTGTCAAAATAACTTTAAATACAATTTGGTCATATTTTAGTTTAACTGATTGCTATCAATAAAGTCACGCTAACTAAATAAAACAAGCAAGAGTTCTATATTCGACTGTGCCGAATCTTATATACCCTTCACTATGATGTGTTAAACAAAAAAAAACGAGTTTTATTACAAAAAACTCAAAAAATAACATTTGTAAAACGAAAATGTACCAGAAAGCCCCCTTTTATAGAGTTTCATTTAAACAGGGTTCAGCTTGAGTGCATAAAAAGTACCAGTCATAGAACGAAAAAGTACCATAAATCCTTTCCTACAGATTTTCATTAACTTAGGTCTCTTAATGTTTAATTTTACGCGTCTAGGTTCAATATTATAGAAAATTCAAAAAGTACCTTTTGAAGTAGGAAAAAGTACCAAAAAGTCCCCTTTTATTTGTTTTTATTTACTCCGGATTCTCTCTATATGTTAAATTTCATGTTTCTAGATTCAATATTATAGAAAATTCAAAAAGTACTTTTTGAAAAAGGAAAAACTACCAAAAAGTCCCATTTAATAGGACTGCGGAAGCTACATTCTTAATTTCTCGTTTCTAGGCAATAGCAATACACAGCTTCATTCGTAACGTATTCCTCAGCTTTGTTTTTATATTTTTGACTCAGCATGCACCAGAAATCTAAATTGTTGATGAAAATTTCAGAGGTTGTCTTGAATTTTTGTTCATATCTCCTTTATTTATGAACCGATTTTGCTGATTTTAAATAGGAAACTTGGATTTTTGTTGATATCTCCTTTATTTATGAAGCGATTTTGCTGAGTTTAAATAGGAAACTTCTCGACAGCATGTTTGATAGAATTGTTGAAGATTTGGGTCCCAAAAATATTTGGGGTCCTCAGAAAATTAATTGCAACAAACATACAGACGGACGAACAGATAGACAGACAGACGGACATAGCTTAATCGACTTAATCGACCGCTATCTATAAGGATCACCAAGGTTAAGGGTATCAAAATTAACATGCTTAGACCTGGTCCATACTAGGAAACTTTTGTTGAGAAACTTTTTCTTAATTCTCTTTTGAAGTTTCCTTAATGTCCACACATAGAAACTTTTGTTTCAGAAACTACGTATTAATTGCATTGATTTGTTGTTGTACGAATGAGAAGAATAACAAAACAAAACAAGTTTCCGAGTACGAGAAACTCCGTACCGCGAGAGATATGAATGATATTCTTTCTCTTTCTCTCTCACGTAAAATCAAAAGTTTCCCAAAAAAAGAGTCCTAGTGTGGACCGGCAGTTACACAACAAAATAAAAAGGTGACCGAAAAATGTAGTACCAAAACGTTTCTCAAACATAGTTATCAAATTTTCGAAATAAATTGATAGAAGCTATAGTGGATGACAGATTTGAAATTTTCTGATTAATGGTGAAATACCGATTCGTTTGGTATACGAAACTATCCGCTTCGATATCTCTCAATTTTCCAATTCATGGGGGTTTTAAGTCTTGATGTCGTGCTAATAGGTTACAGATTCCGAGAGAAATATGACTACGACAGATTTTCGCAAAAAACATCGCCCTCTTATTTCTTTTCTTTTAGGTTTTTGAGTCCAGATTTCTCCTAAATAAATCTCGATTTCCCGTCAATACATCAGAGATTCTGCGAAAAAACAAAATGCGAGAACTTTTCGTCATAACGATTACAAAGATTATTCACTTGAGAATGATCTCAAAATATCGCGCATTTGGATAATTTGATACCACTTAAAAGTGCGCAAATTTAACTTATGTCTTAAATCGTTCGGATCGTTAAGTCTTAATCGTGGAAATCAGTACGATTGAATGACCGCGATCATTGCAACAACGAAAATTGTGTCATTTGATGGTACAGTCCTAAACCTACCCCTAGCTACCGACTGCCCAGGTGACTAGCTATTTTAACGTGTTCTTGTCCTACAAGGAAGTTAATCGTCACCACATAGAGTACGAAGAGACAGACAAAAAGCTTAAGTTTGTTTTTAAGTGTCCACTCTTTCTTTTACCAAGACTACATCCAACCAGGTAATAAGATGTTAGTGGAAATCACTGTCTTTTTCGGATGCATTGACTCTTTGTCGAACTGCTGGGTACTTATAAGTAATGAAATAAATTCTTCTATACTGTTTCGTAAATAGAATGTACTGCTTCATTAATAAAATGAAAAGGGAAATAATGCACTCTTAACAACACAGGAGATCCAACTCGTATGAGGATATAGTGATCTTACGGTAATAGAATCGAAAAAAGTTTATAGTATATTTTATTACAAACGATATTAAATGATTTGTATGCAAAAATTAATTCTTTTAACCGCTTTTTTACAATGTAATTAACAGAATGATAAAAAAAAATCAATCAATAAACATCATTAAAAAATTAACTTTAGTATTTTATATAAATTTTTTTCAATCTTTCAATCAATATTTAAATTAAAAAAATATTATACAATCATTAAGCCTGTTAAAATGCTTGTTTCATAATAATAATAGTTTATTTAAAAAAAAACAAAAAAAATGTTATTGTTAATGTTAACTCAAACCTGGGCCATTATTAATTGTTTACAACTATTTTGCAATATTTTTGTTATTTACTCTTTGATTGGGTAGGAAGTTAAATTAAAAACAACATAAATATGTTAATCAGTTGCAGATATTTTTCTATATATTATTATAGATTTTTTTTATATAAAATAATAATAATAAATACGTATTAACAATCATTGAACCAAACATTAAACAATTACAATTTGAATGTTAATACTCATTAAAAAAAGAGGTTATATTTTATTTAAAATGCTACAAATTCAATTCAATTATTTTATATCTTTTTCGAAATCAAGGCACAATGTCAGTCACAATAGTTATTTAAGTTGATATATAATTGTTCATTTGACACTAGGTTATAGTTTTATTGTAATTATAACCTTTACGCAAAAGTTAAGTTATAATAAGAACAAAATAAAATTTAATTCAATTATAGACAAATTTAAAAGAAAAAAAATTTTAGAAAATTTTCAGTGATTACTTTCATTTCTAGCAATAAATAGGAAAAAATTATAAAAAAAATCCATTCACTTTATTAGTTTCTTTTTCAAACCACAACATAAACTGTTTAAGTTTTTAACCAATTTTTTTCTTTGGTTATTGCTTACAAAAATTCATAGTTAATTTAACCAAACAAACAAAAATTTTATATACTTTTTTTGTTTAAAGGGGGGTGGATTTCACAAACTATTGATTGCATTGCTTCATTAAAGTAAGTAAACAGTTATTAATCAAACAGGGACCACCTACCACAAATAATCAAAATAATCTTTAGTACTTTAGCGTAAACAAAATCCTCGATTAAAGAATAATACAAATTCAAAGGAAAACTATAGAAAGAAGAAAGAAAGTATAACATACAATTAGGAGAGTTGGTGGGGAAAGTAGAAAGTTTTAAAGAAAAAGTTTGTTATTACAAAAAGTAAATTATAAGAGAAACAAATATTAAAGAAAATGAAAAAGTTTTTTTTTTTTTGAAAAGCATAATTTCCTTAGAAAATTGTATAAAAAAGTATTAAAAGGGATATTGAATCAATAAACTTTATACATTTAAGTTTATAAAGGTTTAAAATTGTGTGTTTTTTTAGAATTCTAAAATAGTTATTAAATTTCTTAAATTTAACTTATAGTCTATAAATAAGTATATTTCTTAATTAAAGTAATATTTTAGTTTTATTGCAGTGTTTTTATCTTAATAAACTTTAGCATACCTTGAAGCTTTTACAGTTTAAACAAAATTAAGCATACCTTTAGGTGCTTTAAAGTATATTTGTTACTTTATAACTCAACTTATTTAACTAAACCATACTAGATGTTTTTTGAATAAAGATCTAAAATTTCGAAATATCTGGTCCTATTGGAGGCAAAAGTTTACATGGGAGTAGTCAAGGATTATTTGAGTTTTTAAAATTTAATATAAATCCTTCAGTTTCCCCATAGTGCGATGCGTTACATACATTTTGGAAATTTTGGACTTAGAAGAACAAAATTATATATAAATGCAGGGGCTTTATTGGAATCTAAGGCAACCTATGCAAGTCCAGAAGGTTAAAATGTTCTACAAATAATCTTTATTAATAAATTATGTTTGATATTTAACATGGTTAATATCGGTCTACGTTTCGAGCTAGTCTTAATACAACTGGCTCCCGAAATTCAGCTTTGTTTGATAATTAAAACGGTTAATATAGGTCTACGATTCGACCTGGGCCCCGGAATTCAGTTTAAACTGTCTGTAATATTTCGACCAATCGTAAGTTAGGTTTTAATTATAATACAAAGTATTACAAAATATTGAGCCACATTTGAGCCTAGACCCCATTTAAGGTTACAGAAATCATATTGCAAAATATGACGAAAATCGGACTACAGTTGACCTCAGCCCCCATATAAATTTATTGAAATTTTTCTATAAAAAAGAAAAATTATTGATAATTTTCTATAAAAAAGAAAATTTGTTGAAATTTTCTATAAAAAGAAAATTCGTTGAAAATTTTCTATGAAAAGAAGATTTTTTGAAAATTTTCTATAAAAAAGAAAATTTATTGAAAATTTTCTATAAAAATGAAAATTTATTGAAAATTTTCTATAAAAAGAAAATTTGTTGAAAGTTTTCTATTCATCGAAAATTTTCTATAAAAAGAAAATTCATCGAAAATTTTCTATAAAAAGAAAATTCATCGAAAATTTTCTATAAAAAGAAAATTCATCGAAAATTTTCTATAAAAAGAAAATTTATCGAAAATTTTCTATAAAAAGAAAATTTATCGAAAATTTTCTATAAAAAGAAAATTTATCGAAAATTTTCTATAAAAAGAAAATTTATCGAAAATTTTCTATAAAAAGAAAATTTATCGAAAATTTTCTATAAAAAGAAAATTTATCGAAAATTATCTATAAAAAGAAAATTTATCGAAAATTATCTATAAAAAGAAAATTTATCGAAAATTATCTATAAAAAGAAAATTTATCGAAAATTTTCTATAAAAAGAAAATTTATCGAAAATTATCTATAAAAAGAAAATTTATCGGAAATTTTCTATAAAAAGAAAATTTATCGGAAATTTTCTATAAAAAGAAAATTTATAGAAAATTTTCTATAAAAAGAAAATGTACCGAAAATTTTCTATAAAATGAAAATGTATCGAAAATTTTCTCTAAAAAGAAAATGTATTGAAAATTTTCTATAAAAAGAAAATTTATCGAAAATTTTTTATATAAAGAAAATTTATTGAAAATTTTCAATAAAAAGAAAATTTATGAAAATTTTTCTATAAAAAGAAAATTTATTGAAATTTTTCTATAAAAAAAGGAAAATTTATGGAAATTGTTCTATAAAAGAAAATTTATTGAAATTTATCAATAAGAAGATTTCAATAAAAGATTTTCAATAAAATTTTATCAAAAATTTTTTACAAAAAGAAAATTTTATTAAAAATATTCTATAAAAAGATACATTTTTAAAAAATTTTCTATAAAAAGTAAATGTTATCAAAAATTTTCGAAAAATTTTTAAAGAAAAATTTTTAATAAATTTTCTTTTTATAGAAAATTTTCAGTAAATTTTCATTTTATAGAAAATTTTCAGTAAATTTTCATTTTATAGAAAATTACGAAACTCACAATCGGTAACAACATACAACATCTTATGAATTTAATTCAAAATTAAGTCTTTCTTATATATAAAACTATTTTAATATTACTTAAATACATATTTATTACAAAAATATTTTATAAACATTAAATTTTGTTAATAAAATTTTATGTTTTTTATGGAAATCAGTTTTAAAACAATACTTTTCTATAGCATGAAACTAATAAATGTAAATATTTCATTAACAAAAATCACAATTATACACGATATTATAATAAAACAAAACCAAAAAATCTTGTTGAAATAATTATAAAAAAAATAAAATTTTATATTAAAAGCTTTTAAATGTATGGTTTTTAAAAACATACTTTTATAACAAATAGCATAAAATAATTAAAACAATTTAGCACAGAGAAAAATATGCAAACAACACTTACCTTCAGGCCATTGTACACAAACTGTTGTTGTGAAATGTATAACAAGTTGAGTTGATTTGAATTTTGAATTCATGAATGATGAGTTTACAATAAAAATTAGGCGTTGACAGGCATCGATATCAGGCGTATATATTAAAGCACGATAGTAGTAGATCATAAAAAAATAAAGGAAAAAATATATATTTTTTGTTAGAATTATGTAATAGCAATAATTATTAAAGTTAAATTATAAATATTTTTTGGACACATATGTATACAAATGTGTGGAACTAAGGCCAGTTGTCGAAACAGCTTAAAACGGATTTTGAATACATACATAACACGCTTTAAACTGCTTCCCAATAAAGTCTTAGTGTTAGATATTTTAAAATTATTATTTTTTTGTTGTTTGATTTTGTTTTATAAGGTTTAATATTATGTTTTTTGTAAATTGACAATCATGCTGTGTTTAACATTATATCATGCGATTTCAAGTTACACAAGACATTTTAGAATAATTTTATTTGATTAATTTGTTTTTTTTTAAAATTGTTGTTTAAATTTTTTAAGATACTAAGTATTTCTCAAAAAGTAGACATTGATGTAGGCTATAGAAAAAAAAAAAAAAAACAAAATTGCCCCAAATAGTCCGAAATTTCGAACGAAATTATATTTTGGTCTCAATCTTAACAATTTCACACAAAATTCGTGATATAGAAACTGTTTCCCAGAACTGCTCCAGAAAATTTTCTATTAAAAAAAAGTTTCAGGAACAATCTGTATAAAAAAGAAAGTTTCTATAAAAAGTAAATTTATCGACAATTTTTTATGATAAAGAGAATGTATCCAAAACTTTTTATTAAAAAGAAAATTTATCGAATTTTTTTTTTTATTTAAAAGAAAATTTTCTATAAGAAAATTTATCGAAATTTTTCTATAATAAGAAAATTTATCGAAATTTTTCTATAATAAGAAAATTTATCGAAATTTTTCTATAAAAAGAAAATTTATCGAAATTTTTCTATAATAAGAAAATTTATCGAAATTTTTCTATAATAAGAAAATTTATCGAAATTTTTCTATAATAAGAAAATTTATCGAAATTTTTCTATAATAAGAAAATTTATCGAAATTTTTCTATAATAAGAAAATTTATCGAAATTTTTCTATAATAAGAAAATTTATCGAAAATTTTCTATAATAAGAAAATTTATCGAAAATTTTCTATAATAAGAAAATTTATCGAAAATTTTCTATAATAAGAAAATTTATCGAAAATTTTCTATAATAAGAAAATTTATCGAAAATTTTCTATAATAAGAAAATTTATCGAAAATTTTCTATAATAAGAAAATTTATCGACAATTTTCTATAATAAGAAAATTTATCGACAGTTTTCTATAATAAGAAAATTTATCGACAATTTTCTATAATAAGAAAATTTATCGAAAATTTTCTATAATAAGAAAATTTATCGAAAATTTTCTATAATAAGAAAATTTATCGAAAATTTTCTATATTAAGAAAATTTATCGAAAATTTTCTATAATAAGAAAATTTATCGAAAATTTTCTATAATAAGAAAATTTATCGAAAATTTTCTATAATAAGAAAATTTATCGAAAATTTTCTATAATAAGAAAATTTATTGAAAATTTTCTATAATAAGAAAATTTATTGAAAATTTTCTATAAGAAGAAAATTTATTGAAAATTTTCTATAAGAAGAAAATTTATTGAAAATTTTCTATAAGAAGAAAATTTATTGAAAATTTTCTATAAAAAGAAAATCTATTGAAAATTTTCTATAAAAAGAAAATGTATTGAAAATTTTCTATAAAAAGAAAATCTATTGAAAATTTTCTATAAAAAAGAAATCTATTGAAAATTTTCTATATAAAGAAAATTTATCGAAAATTTTCTATAAAAAGAAAATTTATCGAAAAAAAATATATAAAAAGAAAATTTATTGAAAAAAAATATATAAAAAGAAAATTTATTGAAAAAAAATATATAAAAAGAAAATTTATTGAAAAAAAATATATAAAAAGAAAATTTATTGAAAATTTTCTATAAAAAGAAAATTTATTGAAAATTTTCTATAAAAAGAAAATTTATTGAAAATTTTCTATAAAAAGAAAATTTATTGAAAATTTTCTATAAAAAGAAAATTTATTGAAAATTTTCTATAAAAAGAAAATTTATTGAAAATTTTCTATAAAAAGAAAATTTATTGAAAATTTTCTATAAAAAGAAAATTTATTGAAAATTTTCTATAAAAAGAAAATTTATTGAAAATTTTCTATAAAAAGAAAATTTCCCTTCATCCTGTAGAAGTTTATCAGCCCGGTTTGCGTTAAGACCACTACATAATAATCATAAACAAGGTATTATAACCACCGTAATAATGGAGAATATTTAAATCAGATTAAAGCGATGACACAATAAGTAATATACTACAACTACATAATACGATATCATAACTTTATAATCAGTAGTGGGTAATTTTGCAAATCCTTCGAAAGAAGTAAAAAGTAATTTTGATGTCCAGTTTCACTATGCTAAATAACACATAAGAAATTTGTTTCGTAAACAATTATAAAACTAAAATTACCTATGTATGTGTGTTGCCCATTACTGCACTTTGTCTTCTCCTTAATCTCCTATTGAACTTTAGTCATTTATACACATTTCTCCTATAAAAATATTTACTTTATCGTCTAAAGTTGAATAACTTACACCGAATGTTTATTTAGTAAGAAAAGTATTGATGATTCCTCCATAAAAATTAAGTAAATAAGAATATTTATAGAATAAGAATATAAATGGCAATATTTTTTTTTTGCAATAAAAATCGATTGGCTCTACTTGACTGGAAAACAAAAATAAAGTATTTAACCAGGGATATATAAACATAAACAGTACACATGTGTGGCCTCTAAATGCAATAATTTTTACTAAAATGTGAATTTATTACTTAAAATTATTGTTCTTTTTTATACGACAGCACTTTTCTAAAGTTATAGGTAAAAGAAGAAGATGAAGAAGAACAACAAAAAAGTACTTAACTTAAAACTTAAACTGAATAAACTACTGTCATTTATCTCTGAAATGAAGCTAAATACAAAGTAGAGAATGTAAAGTAAAAACAACTGTTGGGGTATTAAATACACAAAAAAAGGTGCACATCCTGCATTAGACATTAAAAAAAAGATGTAAAAGACACATAGATTTTATTTAGTTAAACAGTAGATACTTGATAAAAGGTACACTTTTTATAACATATCATTTTTTCCTTTTTTACTTAACTATAGCTTTAGAAATGGTAATAGTTTTTCTTTACTTAAACTATTTAGTTTTGTTTTATTTAATTCTTATTATCGAGAGTCTACTGTACTTCCTTATATATTTAAATCTGTATGCTCTTACCGCTTTTAAAGTGTAGGTGGGTATCTATGTAGTCACTACCATTATTGCACATAAACTTAGACATGTGTGTTCAAGTACTTTTAAGAGATTTGAAAAAAGAAGTAGTATTTATTTAAGAGGCTTTTCAATATATGTACCTAACTCAAGTAAATATATGTATGTAGATTAGAGTGCTCCAAAAAAACGAAGTTGCGAATTTTGCCCGTCCCCCCCTCTAGAATTGTTCTATGGGTTGTAAAACTATGTCATACAAAAAATTAGGCTGATAGGATAACGTTAACAGGTGCCGCAACGGCACTAAAGTTTCCAAGTGCATTTACAAGGGGAAAAAATCGATTTTTTCAGTTTTTGCTAAAATTTTGCCACTTAATAATAAACTTTACAATGTATTGTGATGGAATCGCAATGTACACATAATAAGCTTTTCGGAAAGATATAAAACACAAAAATTGGTTGAAAATTTTTAAAGTTATTGCAAATTCCCCAGGCCATTAACGTGTCTCACAGCACATGAATTCGAAATGTGACAAAAAAATTAAAATTTTTTAGGACATATTGTAAAAAAACCATTTTGTTACTTAAAATATACTAAAAATTACTTGAATACTAGCTTTTGTCCTTATACGATAACGCAAACTTGTTCTCAGCTATGGTCAAAAAAGTTTGATTTTTTCAACGGCCGTTTCAAATCTCCAATTTCAGTTTTTTTGAAACTTTGTTAAACAAATTTTAAAATTTTTAGAAGATCTCATAGGAATTTATGGACAATAGATAAGGGAATAAAACGGTAAAAAATTAGATCAATAATTCTTACAGTTTAGCTGTACCTGCGATTTGAACTCGGCGGATTTCGGGAAAATCGCATTTTTTTGTAATATATTAGAGAATACGTATTAATTTTTTACTGTTGTACATTTTAAACAAAGTATTTTCAGAGTATTATAGACCAGATAATATAAAATATATATTCCAAGTTTTATTTAATTCGGACATTCTTAACCCATAAAATGTGGAGTTCAAAGGTCAAATTTTGCTATATTTGGGAATTCTCAGTGTACCATATCGAAATATTATGTATTTGTCGGTCATATTTAATAAAGATGACTTGAATTTTTAGTATAAAGTCTTATGTTTAAAATAGCAGCGAAAAAAAGTAAAATTAACCCTTTAAAACACATGGGAAAAATTTAACCCCGAAGATCAAAAAATCGTAAAAACACTATCCATTTGAATAATGCTCTATATAATTAGAGGAATAACATAAATAAAACAAAAAAATATATATTAGGTATAAAAACTTATGAATTAACCCTTTTTGAACCTATAAAGTTTGTATTTTTAGACATATTATGTCGAAAATGGTCCGAAAAAATGGACTACATAAATTATCAGTTTTAAAAACAAAATTTTTCTTTTAAAAATGTACACCTATAGTTTACTCCATAGTCGAAAAGGGTTAAAGTATAATTTTTTATACTTAATATATACGTTTTTGTTATATTTCTGCTATTTCTCTAATTATAAAGAGCTTTATTCAAATGGATAGTGCTTTTTCAAATTTTTGAACTTTGGTGTTAAATTGTTCCCAAGTGCCTTAAAGTGTTAATGTACCTTTTTTTCACTCTATTTTAAATATCGGACTTTATACGATAAATTCCAGTAATTTTTGGTAAATATGGCCAACAAATAAATAATATTTTAATATGGTGCACTGAGAATTCCCAAATATAGCAAAATTTAACCTTTGAACTCCACATTTTATGGGTTAAGAATGTCCGATTTGAATAAAACTTGGAATATATATTTTATATTATCTGGTCTATAATACTCTGAAAATACTTTGTTTAAAATGTACAACAGTAAAAAATTAATACGTATTCTCTAATATATTACAAAAAAATGCGATTTTCCCGAAATCCGCCGAGTTCAAATCGCAGGTACAGCTAAACTGTAAGAATTATTGATCTAATTTTTTACCGTTTTATTCCCTTATCTATTGTCCATAAATTCCTATGAGATCTTCTAAAAATTTTAAAATTTGTTTAACAAAGTTTCAAAAAAACTGAAATTGGAGATTTGAAACGGCCGTTGAAAAAATTAAACTTTTTTGACCATAGCTGAGAACAAGTTTGCGTTATCGTATAAGGACAAAAGCTAGTATTCAAGTAATTTTTAGTATATTTTAAGTAACAAAATGGTTTTTTTTACAATATGTCCTAAAAAATTTTAATTTTTTTGTCACATTTCGAATTCATGTGCTGTGAGACACGTTAATGGCCTGGGGAATTTGCAATAACTTTAAAAATTTTCAACCAATTTTTGTGTTTTATATCTTTCTGAAATGCTTATTCTGTGCACATTACGATTCCTTTACAATAAAGTGCAAAGTTTATTATTAAGTTGCAAAATTTGAGCAAAAACTGAAAAAAATCGATTTTTTCCCCTTGTAAATGCACTTGGAAACTTCTGAGCCGTTGCGGCACCTGTTAACGTTATCCTATCAGCCTAATTTTTTGCATGACATAGTTTTACAACCCATAGAACAATTCCAGAGGGGGGGACGGCCTGTCGGATAAATTTTTTTTTCCTTCATACAAGCTTGGAGCACTCTAATGTAGATTTCTAATGCTGCAGTAGTTAGTTTACTACTATGTGGCATATATATTGAAGATAAAAATGTTAATGTACGACGAGTGCAATTCTCCTGTTATTCTTTCCAAGTATCAAGGTCAGAAACACAGTGCTTATATGAAATGAATTTTAAAAAGATCGTAGAAACGTTTGTGTTATTCCTTAAGGTAACAATGAGGAGGAAAGGTTTTAAAATGTGGTTTAAATGAAAGTGAGTAGTAAACAAAAAGCTCTAAAGAAGAGCTAAAATTTCATTGTACGCCTGGAGTAACTATACTGAAATGATTCTGAATTTAAATATTTTAAATATATCGAATTTGCTGTAGTGATCGCAGCTAGACATTACCATAAGCCATAACCGATTAATATTCCTATTAAAGTTTTGACATCAGACGCCTCAGTTCCTTTAGAGGCGGAACGGCACTCACACACAGAGGTTCTTTACTAAGACACTTTAGAATGTTTCACTTGATAGTTTTGATGTATCTTTGTGTGTGTTTTTTTTTTTTAAATCGGAATAGGGAACTGTAAACTTCCGAATAACTGAATTTTAGAACTTGGTCCTATGTGGGTCTAAAGTCAATTATGGAAGGATTTTCACGACTTACATAAGTTTATTTTAAATCATAACACAAGCATCCAGGCAATAACGGAATGTGTAAATTGGATTAGAATAAATATGACGCCCACAACCCTTAATATATTTACCAACAACCAGAAGGCAATTAGGGCGATATCAGGAGATAGAATTAAATCTAAGACCTTATTGGATTGTAAGAAAGCTTTAACTGAATAATCTCCCAGAGTTAAGGTTTACATCATATGGGTACCAGGCCACTCGGGAGTAGTCGGCAATGAAAGGGCGAATGTAATAGCTTTAAAGGGAAGGGATATCGAGGTTGTTAACCTGACAAACGCAAAACCATTCGACGCAACAAAAGCTGAATTAAAAATATGGGTGAGTGAATCCCATAATTCTTCTTGGAATAATGAAACGGTGGGTAGAACCACAAAGATCCTATAGGGTGACCCTGATGAGAACAAGACGAGAAATCTCCTTAAAATGAGCAAGTCTGAAGTTAGTATGATGAGTATTCACACAGGACGGCCAATTTTGTCTAGATGTGCTCGTAATCTATACAAAATTGGCCGTGCGGATTCAGATGAATGTAGAGCATGTGGAGAGGACAGTGAAACTCTCCGATTTTCGCCATATTAGAAACATTATTCAAAATGGTCCTATGTGGGAACGATGCCAATTGTGGAACGATTTATTAGTATCTATATTTATTATGAAATATATTGCGATATAAAGTTTTATATAGCGAAATGTTTAAGATATTATTGGAGGCCTTATTGTTCGATACCACTTCGAATTTCACAGAATGATTAAAACTAACTTCTTATCACAATAATGATATTAATACGAAATGTATAAGCATCAGTGCGCCATTGACTGAGCGTTACTTTTTTGAAAATCAGAAATTCTCTATCTTATCAGGTTTTCCAGATATTTTAACTTAAAAGTTGAAAAAACTCAGATTTTTGCCATATTGAAGACTTTATTCAAAATTTGGAGGTCCAGAGACTTGAGTAAACTGTTTTAATGGTTTAAATTAAGTTATATTTCAAATATGACCTCAGATTTTCTCCAACACGTCAGATTTTTGAGATATATTTACATAAAATTTTATGAAAATCTGTCATATTCAAGAAATTCATTAAAAAGTTATATCATCTGAAAGTCCTATATATTGGCCTTAACTCTTCTTACTTCTTTGAGATATTTTAAACTAACGTTTAAATAAAACTTTTTTTCCGCGTCAGACAGACAATTGGACTTTGTTCAATCGAAAGTAATTCGATCCAATCGGTACAGGGTAAGACCTTAATTATTAAAGTTAAAACAAATTATAGATTTTAATTACAAATTATACTTTTTAAAACTCGATTTACTAAACTATAATGCTGTTGTAGTGAAAGAGAGAAGAGTCTCTGTTGGGAATCGAACCTGTAACCTCCAGACAGAGAGACTATCGGGTCAACTTGCATATAATACAAAATATATCGTTTTACTTTTAAATTAAGATTTAAAAAGAAATTCAAAAGTTATCATCTTCCAACAAAAGTACAAGGATTTACTTTTAACTTAAATTAAGACAATTTTATTTTTAACCTAAATTTTCTTTTAAATTAACTTTTTCTCAAGAATTCTCTACAATATGTTTGTTGTTAATTAAAGATTTTGTATTCTTTTTTTGTTTTACTTACAACATGCAAAATAACATGCCTGTAATATTCTTAATTTATATTTACAATAAATACACACACACACACAATCAAACAAAATATATGTATAAAAAAACAACACATTCCTTTTTTAATGAAAAAAAAATCTTTTGTTTAAATTTATAGTTTTTTTTACATTTCATATTGTTTTTTTGACTTGCAAAGACAATAACAAAAATGCAATTAATAATAAGGGGAGGAGTAGGAGGAAACAACGACAACAAAAGATCAATAGGAAGTTAAAACAAGGAAGAGAGTATTAAAATTCAAACAAACGAATACAATTGTGGGAGTAAGTGTGTGTGTAATAGTAAATAGTAATAAGTAGCAGTAAAAGAGTAGCAGCATTCAAGGGATATTTAACATTTAATAAAGTATACTATTTGTGTTGTTTTTTTTTTAGTAGTAAAAATAGTAAAATTATTGAGTTGTGGTAGTTTGTAGTAAGTAAGTAGTAAATACTTTTTTTTTTCGTTTGGTTAACACCAAGAAGAAATTGTTAAAATAGTTTCAACAAAACTAAAACATGCATAGAGTTTTATGCATTTAATATTATTATATTCTTAATATAGAATATTAGTTGTTGCTACTTTTTATTTTGGCAAACACTTAAGAAAAATAACATAAAATAGTTAACAGAAAATGTTGGTTAAAGAGTAGTATATTATAACTATATAGTTTACTAGGTTTTTTAGTAATATTTTGTTATAAATATTTTATTGTTTTAATGTAAAAGCTCACCTAGAGCTGGAGCCGGTATGGCACCATCTTTTGTCAGTACAACTAATCATTTATTTGCATTGATCAAGTTTATTTTGGTTTTGTTTTGGTACATGTTTGAAGTGGATAGTTTTTTTTTTTCATATAACGGGTTATAAAATTGGTGTATTTGGTAAAAATGGAAAAAAAGAAAGAAAAATAAATTTATTTTATTAAGTAACTTTTAAATTTACTATTTTTTATGTAAATTTTGTTAATTTAATTTATTAGCATAGAGTTAATGCAGTTTGTTATCATAAACATTTTATTAGCTTATGACTTAATTTCTAAAATATTTAAAGTTTTTGAAAAATTTAAAGGGGAGGGGAACAGTTTTTTTCATTAGTAGAAAAATTAAACTTAAAAGTTATTGTTGTAAGTAAAATTTAACATTTAAACTTTCTGTTTTAGATAAGTGTTCGAGTACATGTGGACGTGATGTAATCAGTTTTTCAAAAACTCTCTAAAAATAATTATCTAAAAATATACATCTGTCTATATCCTATAAAAATTGCCTTCATAGTACTGGTTAGAATGGAGACAATAGTGGGCTTGATATTTACATATGAGTCTCACCTAAGCGTTTCTTGAACTCAAAGTGTATAGCTCACTGAGGCATAATCGTAGTGATCATACAATTATCTCTCCGACCAGTTGGACATAATGCCCGAAATACCTCTACAAGAATTTGAATGATCAGCTTATCAAATCTTAACTCAATGAGTCATGTTCACAGCACGAGAATTATATACCGATAGGATATGTCAACCTTGCATTAAGATTTCCATCTGCACTGACAGTTTAAAAACATCTATATATTTTTTTTCTGATTTCTACTTAGATGTAGGTCTAGTTTCTGTTCATGTTACTGTCCAGATATAGGACCATTTATTAGACATATTATACATATGTATATGGGGCCGAATGCTGATCATAAAATAAATGGTCTTATTTTTGTTCAGATATAGTGCTAGTTACTGTCTCCATTGCTTGCTAGATATAGGACTAGATACTGGTCATACTTCTATCTAGATAAAGGGCAGGTACTGGACATATTTCAGACTCGATATATTAAAAGTTTCTAGTCAAAAAAGTCCATATTTCTGCCCAGATATACATAGATCCAGTTACTAGTCATACCTCTATCCAGATATAGACCGGTCTAGATATAAGGTCAGTTTCTAGTCTATATAGAACACGTTAATAGTCCTATCTTTATCTAGATATAGACCGGCCTAGATATAAGGTCAGTTTCTAATCATATAAGGCTTTTACACATACGTTGTCTAAATGTTAACAAACGTGGTAAGTTCACTATTGCAAACAATCCGTTGCCAATAGTGAGCTTACCACGTTTGTTAACATTTAGACAACGTATGTGTAAAAAATTTAGATTTCGACAACGAATTGTTGCAATGTTGACAACGTTGCGACATAGTGTTGTCGTACGTATGTATATACTTTGACAACGGTTGTTATTGAAAAATTACAAACTCTTTGGTGCCAATTTGGTACCAAGCGTGTATATTTCTTTTTCCCTCTGTGTACTTCTGCGTAGATATAGAAGCAGTTACTAGTCGTACCTCTATCTAGATATAGACCCAATCACAGATCACAAATATAGTATCAGATATGTTAGATATATGATAAAATTTCTGTCAAGATAAAGGGTCAGTTACTATCCATATTGCTGTCTAGATATAAGGACAGTTACTGACCATATTACTTTCTAGACCATAGGACAAGTTACTATCCAAATACCAAGTTACTGTTGATTATATTTCGGTCTAGATATAGGGACAGTTACTGACTATATATATAGCGTTAGATAAGTTAGATACAATATGATATTTCTACCTATATGTAGGGTCAGCTAGCAACTTATTGTCCACATTGCTATAGGACCATATAGGACCAGTTACTTGCTACCATACTCCTGTCTAGATATAGGGACTTGATATATTACCAAATACTAGACACATACTTAGGGCCTTATTTCTGTCCAGATAAAGAATCAGTTACTTTAGTCTGTCTGAGTATGAATATCCACAGATATAGGACCAAATAGGTTAGATATATGATCCAATTTCTATCTAGATAAAGGGTCAGTTACTATACATCTCGCTGTCTAGATATGGGGCAAGTTACTGACCAAATGTCTGACTAGATAAGGGGCAAGTTACTGACCAAATGTTTGACTAGATAAAGGGCCATTTACTATCCAAATATATGTCTACATTTAGGACTAGTTTTTGGTCATATTTCTGTCCAAGTAGCAACCAAAAACTTGACCTCTAATTCTCTCTCAATATTTGATAACAGCATCGAGTTTCAGCCCAAATTTTATATCATCAATGAGGCCACATGAAAACATGAATAGTTCGGCATGAATGTAGTAACGCTCTCAACTACAACTCATTGCTCAAGCTCAGACATCACTTTCTTTCAGAATATGAGGCCATGTCGATGAAGGCTCAGTAAGCATAGTATTCCTGGAAGGATTTATTGGGCTATACTTATGAACATATTCTTCTAATATCTACAACATTGAACTTATCTATCTAATTATCAAAATCTAGACTTACATACTTGAATGGTCTCTGTACGGTTCAAAAGTTTATAATTGCTTCACAGTCTAAAATATCTTAAAACAGATTTTATAATCACCTTACATATTGCGGTTCAAAACCTTTAAAAATACTATATATTTTCCAATTACTCTTCCCACTATCGCTCCATTCTGTTTTAAACTTTTATTAAATCAATTTCATAATACCTTAACTTTAATTCTGTTGAAAATAATCCTACTATATTACTTTGTTCTTATAAACTCCCTAAAATATGCTACAAAAATTTTTGTTTAATTTATTAACATGCAACGTATTAAATTTATCTCAATTTCTAGCAATTTATTAAAAAAGTTAATAATCCCTGCATAAATAATCAA
The DNA here is from genome assembly GCF_015586225.1 of Lucilia sericata. Classification (NCBI taxonomy): domain Eukaryota; kingdom Metazoa; phylum Arthropoda; class Insecta; order Diptera; family Calliphoridae; genus Lucilia; species Lucilia sericata. The sequence continues at coordinate 248,138 of NW_023994626.1, forward strand.
ATTTTACAAATCGTTTATTACATGTTACAAATATAAATTTATAAAATGAAAAACATAATTTACACTTTTCATGTTTCTTTTCATGGGAATAAAAAGAAACAACCTTTAACGCTGAATAAAATTATTTCGTTGAGTTTCATTTAATAATATTATATTTCAATAAAAACTTTCCCAAAAAAAAAAAACTTTTATACATTTATTTGTATGTAAAATATAATGAAATTACTGACAGATAAAAAACGAAAAACGCAACCAACAAAAAATCTATATAATCAAATTGTAATCATCAAAAATTCATCATTAAAATCAATCAGTAATAAAAATTCTTGCAGGCAGATTAGTGGGAGTAAAATACAAGTTAAAAATAATAAATATTCAATTACAGATTTCAATTGGTTTGGGGATTTGATGTAACTAAAAGATCAAATTTTGTATAAATTTATAATTAATAATGAACCAAAAAAACGTGGCATTAGATTTTCATAATTAAGCAAAAAAAAAAAAGAGGATAATTTTGTTAAAAATTAAATAGTGAAAAAGAAATGAAAAATTTCACCAACAAACACTCACTAATGACCTAACGACCTTATGGAGTGTGCTTTAAGCATTATCAATTTTTTATTGTATTGAAGTTTTTTATTTAACGGTGGTAAAAACTTGATACTACATAACTAACATATTTTCTAACCTAAAATAATAATAGTAATTATATATAGAAATTTATGAATCATGAAGATTAATACTTCATGTTCAAATAAAAAAAAAAGTTAGTTATGTATGATCAACCTTTCACCTTAGGTTATTTGTTTAATATTTAGTTGATTACAGAAAATTTTTTTGTAATTTAATTTTTGTGGTTTAAACTTCTATTTTATTTTTACAATTTTCTATTGTTCACATTTTACTTACCATTTGGAACGGTGGTCACTTTTTTGGTTTGTACACGTGCCGTTGCATTATTAACCTTTATAGAATATAGAAAAATATATAATGAATAAAATTTTATCAAAAAACATATTTTATATTAAAATAAAATTTGTCAATATTTTAAAACATTTGCTGCTCTTTTATTAATATATATAAAATGTATGAAAATCTCATTAGGAAACATATTGTGTGAAGCTTTGACATGTTTTGTTTAATTTGATTTTAAGGGTTTGAGTTAGTGTGTGTGTGAGTGTTTTTCGGCCAACTCATAATTATGTTTGGTAGTTTTATCTGCAAAATGTTTATTTTTATTTAAAAAAGTTTATAATTAAAAATTAAATTACATTAACTATATTAGAGGGGAAAGGTATATTTAGATACACATACTTATATGAGTACTGAACTGCTGCAGCTGATAAAATAATTAAAATTTAAATTAGATAATAAGTTTTCGGTTTACGGCATTATGTATTTAAATAATATTTCAATGTTAAAGGTACGCAGAGTTAATGGAATTGCAGTAAAGAGGGATCAAGTGAGGTTCATAGGCTTTTTAATGATACTTAATTATATACTGCTGCACTTAGCGAAATAAAATAATTATGAACTAGAACTGAACTGAACTAGATCTGAACTAGAACTGAACTAGAACTGAACTAGAACTGAACTAGAATTGAACTAGAACTGAACTAGAACTGAACTAGAACTGAACTAGAGCTGAACTAGAACTGAACTAGATCTGAAGTAGAACTGAACAAGAACTGAACTAGAACTGAACTAGAACTGAACTAGAAATGAACTAGAACTGAACTAGAACTGAACTAGAACTGAACTAGAACTGAACTAGAACTGAACTAGAACTGAACTAGAACTGAACTAGAACTGAACTAGAACTGAACTAGAACTGAACTAGAACTAGAACTAGAACTGAACTAGAACTGAACTAGAACTGAACTAGAACTGAACTAGAACTGAACTAGAACTGAACTAGAACTGAACTAGAACTGAACTAGAACTGAACTAGAACTGAACTAGAACTGAACTAGAACTGAAAGAACTGAACTAGAACTGAACTAGAACTGAACTAGAACTGAACTAGAACTGAACTAGAACTGAACTAGAACTGAACTAGAACTGAACTAGAACTGAACTAGAACTGAACTAGAACTGAACTAGAACTGAACTAGAACTGAACTAGAACTGACTAGAACTGAACTAGAACTGAACTAGAACTGAACTAGAACTGAACTAACTGAACTAGAACTGAACTAGAACTGAACTAGAACTGAACTAGAACTGAACTAGAACTGAACTAGAACTGAACTAGAACTGAACTAGAACTGAACTAGAACTGAACTAGAACTGAACTAGAACTGAACTAGAACTGAACTAGAACTGAACTAGAACTGAACTAGAACTGAACTAGAACTGAACTAGAACTGAACTAGAACTGAACTAGAACTGAACTAGAACTGAACTAGAACTGAACTAGAACTGAACTAGAACTGAACTAGAACTGAACTAGAACTGAACTAGAACTGAACTAGAACTGAACTAGAACTGAACTAGAACTGAACTAGAACTGAACTAGAATTGAACTAGAACTGAACTAGAACTGAACTAGAACTGAACTAGAACTGAACTAGAACTGAACTAGAACTGAACTAGAACTGAACTAGAACTGAACTAGAACTGAACTAGAACTGAACTAGAACTGAACTAGAACTGAACTAGAACTGAACTAGAACTGAACTAGAACTGAGCTAGACTGAACTAGAACTGAACTAGAACTGAACTAGAACTGAACTAGAACTGAACTAGAACTGAACTAGAACTGAACTAGAACTGAACTAGAACTGAACTAGAACTGAACTAGAACTGAACTAGAACTGAACTAGAACTGAACTAGAACTGAACTAGAACTGAACTAGAACTGAACTAGAACTGAACTAGAACTGAACTAGAACTGAACTAGAACTGAACTAGAACTGAACTAGAACTGAACTAGAACTGAACTAGAACTGAACTAGAACTGAACTAGAACTGAACTAGAACTGAACTAGAACTGAACTAGAACTGAACTAGAACTGAACTAGAACTGAACTAGAACTGAACTAGATCTGAACTATTTTAACAATTAATTCTAGGGGTTTAATTTCAAGATTACAAAGTTGGCTCTGAATAGTTAATTGCCTTTTCTAATAAATGCCCAAATGTAGCTTTTAAGATTAACTTTTATTGGGTTTTAGGCTGTATTCTAATATTTATAGCAAAAAAATCTAAAATAGTTATAAGCAGCCATTAAATATTTGTTGTTATTTAATACCATGAAATAAAATAAACCACATACTACAATAAAATACTTAAATAAAAGCTAAATGAGGACTAATATAAGTTAAATCCTTAAAAGGAGGAAAATTAACATAAAGACTTGGACTAAGACTTGGCACTTTAACGTTGGAATCAATGTAGAAAGCGATTACATCATCATTAGTAGTTTGTTTTATCAATTAGTTATAAGCAATTACAGTGAGTCCATAATTTTTGGAATATTCATTAGTCATTGCAATTAGACAGCCTATTAAAGTTTGACTGAAGTCAATCTTTAGCAACAACGATAGAAAACTAAATACCTCGACAAAATCTGCTAAGTAATAGTTGTAGCTAAACACATACAAAAAGGAGTCATAACAAAAGAAACGGAAAGTCCTTAAATAAAATTAAAACTTGCAATCAACCAACCAACAACAGAAGTAGCAGCGGCTGTAGCAAACAACAAACTGAGTTTTTATTATGGCCTTAAATTTCACTTAGCAAGTCGGGTAATTAACTTTCTTTGTACATTTTTACCACCATTCCTAATGGAGGCCATTAACACAAACTCAAACACTCACATACACAGACATACGCGCAAACCCCAACCCATATAAAAGACCACAACAACAATAGTTTCCCTAGTAATGTTGGTTAAAATAAATTGAAAAAAAAGGAAGACGTAGAAAAAGCCAGTCAGTCCATGCCTCAAATATTACTTACTACCAAGAGCAGCAGCAAAAGAGAAAACAACAACATACATACCACATATTCGCATGAGTTACTTATGGCTAAAAGCAGATTGCAACTTAGTTAAATGATTTTTTCTCCACATTTCTTTTCTGTTCTTATTATACTTTTCTATAATTTTGCAATCATTACTTCGTAGGATAATATGAAGAGGAACAGTAGTTCCCTGCAATACAGGAAGACTGTGACATATTTTACACATTTAGTCACTATACTCATGATTACAAAAAGCAAAAAAACATTTGAAAAAATATTATCTACAACGGAGACTATGTCCACCTTTAAAAGTGCTGGGTTGTATGCTATGTGTTGCTTGTGTGTTGTCATCCTCATTTGCTTTAATTTGTGCCATAATAAGCTTTAGGAATAGTAAATGTTAAAAAAAGACTCAAGCTCAAAAACAAAACTTTTCTTTCATTATACCCAACACATAATATTGCCTTCTTTATTATCCTTAAAGTAGGCAAAAGATAATAACAATTTGAAATTTAAACGCTTATGTAAAGAAAAAACTACAACAAAAACTTTTCCATGAATAAGTTGTTGTATCATAAAAAACTGAGACTTTAAAGCTGCAGTTTATGACATTATTAAAAAAAATAAACTGAAAACAATACATTTATAAGGATTTTTTAAAAATTATCGGGATTTAGTTTATTAGCTGCCTGAAGCCGTAAAGAAAAAAAAGTTTTAAACTATTTTAAGCTGTTGGTAGATTGTTTGGCATTAAGAGCGAAGCAGACACAGATATTGAAAGTTTTTGGTAGCAGGTTGTTGAAATATTTGTTATTAAATAAAATTTTTTGCTAAAACAAATTAAAAGAAACAAATTACTTTCTATTAAATTAAAATAATATTTTTTAGTTTTAAAGAACTGATCGATATTTCTAACGCTTATAATAAAATTATTATACCTTTCATCTCCTGTTAGTGCAAGTGGGTGAAGCTTGAGGACGATCTAATCTTTCAGTTTGAAAAAAGCACCCATTTCTATTAAATCATTGAGTCGATAATACCTTAAGCAAATCTTCGACTAACTTCATTTCACTTTGGTCTTTATAAGTTTTAATCTTTGTTTAATTGAGCCAATGATTTTAAAGTTTCTAATACGATTACCTTTAACTAGTAATTGGTCTAAGTAGTACTAACAGGATTTTGAACATTAAGGAAAAACAAGCTGATTAAACAAAATCTAATTAAATCAAACCAATTCTCAACTCAAGTATTATTTGGTATTCACCCTTTACACCTTCGCTTTACTAACACAAATTAATTTTATATATTAAAATATGCACTTGTTTAGAAAACAGTCATGGGCAGTTTTTCACAAGTGTCATCTGCAAGAAAATTTTAGATAAAATTTCTTTTTATAGAAAATTTTTGACGAATTTTCTTTCTATAGAATACTTTTGATAAATTTTATTTTATAGAATATTTTTAATAATTATTTTTTTTTATATAAAATTTTTGATAAATTTTCTTTTTATAGAAAATTTTTGATAAATTTTCTTTTTATAGAAAATTTTTGATAAATTTTCCTTTTATAGAAAATTTTTGATAAATTTTCCTTTTATAGAAAATTTTTGATAAATTTTCTTTTTATAAGAAATTTTTGATAAATTTTCTTTTTATAAGAAATTTTTGATAAATTTTCTTTTTATAAGAAATTTTTGATAAATTTTCTTTTAATAGAAAATTTTTTATAAATTTTCTTTTATAGGAAATTTTTGATAAATTTTATTTTTATTGAAAATCTTTAATAAATTTTCTTTTTATAGAAAATTTTTGATAAATTTTCTTTTAGAGAAAATTTTGATAAATTTTCTTTTAGAGAAAATTTTTGATAAATTTTCTTTTAGAGAAAATTTTTGATAAATTTTCTTTTAGAGAAAATTTTTGATAAATTTTCTTTTAGAGAAAATTTTTGATAAATTTTCTTTTTATAGAAAATTTTTGATAAATTCTCTTTTTATAGAAAATTTTTGATAAATTTTCTTTTTATAGAAAATTTTTGATAAATTTTCTTTTTATAGAAAATTTCCGATAAATTTTCTTTTTATAGAAAATTTCCGATAAATTTTCTTTTTATAGAAAATTTTCGATAAATTTTCTTTTTATAGAAAATTTTCAATAAATTTTCTTTTATAGAAAATTTCAATAAATTTTCTTTTTATAGAAAATTTTCAATAAATTTTCTTTTTATAGAAAATTTTCAATAAATTTTCTTTTTATAGAAAATTTTCAATAAATTTTCTTTTTATAGAAATTTTCAATAAATTTTCTTTTATAGAAAATTTTCAATAAATTTTCTTTTTATAGAAAATTTTCAATAAATTTTCTTTTTATAGAAAATTTTCAATAAATTTTCTTTTTATAGAAAATTTTCAAATAAATTTTCTTTTTATAGAAATTTTCAATAAATTTTCTTTTTATAGAAAATTTTCAATAAATTTTCTTCTTATAGAAAATTTTCAATAAATTTTCTTCTTATAGAAAATTTTCAATAAATTTTCTTCTTATAGAAAATTTTCAATAAATTTTCTTCTTATAGAAAATTTTCAATAAATTTCTTTTTATAGAAAATTTTCAATAAATTTTCTTTTTATAGAAAATTTCAATAAATTTTCTTTTATAAAAATTTCATAAGTTTGTTTTATAGAATTTTCAATAAATTTTCTTTTTATAGAAAATTTTCAATAAATTTCTTTTTTTTATAGAAAGTGTTCAATAAATTTTCTTTTTATAGAAAATTTCAATAAATTTTCTTTTTATAGAAAATTTTCAATAAATTTTCTTTTTATAGAAAAATTTTCAATAAATTTTTCTTTTATAGAAATTTTCAATAAATTTTCTTTTATAGAAAATTTTCAATAATTTTCTTTTTATAGAAAATTTTCAATAAATTTTCTTTTTATAGAAAATTTTCAATAAATTTTCTTTTTATAGAAAATTTTCAATAAATTTTCTTTTTATAGAAAATTTTCAATAAATTTACTTTTTTATAGAAAATTTTCAATAATTTTCTTTTTATAGAAAATTTTCAATAAATTTTCTTTTTATAGAAAATTTTCAATAAATTTTCTTTTATAGAATTTTCCATAAATTTTCTTTTTAGAAAATTTTCAATAAATTTTCTTTTATAGAAAATTTTCAATAAACTTTCTTTTTATAGAAAATTTTCAATAAACTTTCTTTTTATAGAAAATTTTCAATAAACTTTCTTTTTATAGAAAATTTTCCATAAATTTTCTTTTTATAGCAAATTTTCCATAAATTTTCTTTTTATAAAAAATTTTCCATAGATTTTCTTTTTATAAAAATTTTCCACAGATTTTCTTTTTATAGAAAATTTTCAATAGATTTTCTTTTTATAGAAAATTATCCATAAATTTTCTTTTTACAGAAAATTATCCATAAATTTTCTTTTTACAGAAAATTTTCCATAAATTTTCTTTTTATTACTTTACTTTCTTTTATATAAATGTTTGATAAAGGATATCTGTATTATGTTCCTGCACACATAAATATTGATATGTTTTGTTGCCCATCACTGTTATTAACACATCCAATGAACGAGATTTATGTCCTTAGTGTGTAGAATTTATAATGGACAAAATTATTGTAACCTCAATCACAGTCTATGTATGTATATAATGGACAAATACCAAAGTTACTCAGGAGGATAAATACAAAAAATATGCATACAATTGAAACGTAATCTAGGAGTTGAAAAAGCTCCTAACAATATACATATTCCTGAATTTATTCAACAATCATCAAAAAACCCACCAGGAGATGAAGTAAGAGAATGTTGGCATTAATGTTAACTAGGTGAATTATAATTTAGGAAAATAATATGCAAATCTAAATTTAACTATGCAAATACAAATGAATAAATTTACAAAATTTATGCTAACCTCAGTTAAAATTAAACTTAGAAATTTAATATCATTTTTAATAAAAATGTAAATGAGAAAAACCCTCAATTACATTTAAACACAATTAACAAGTACAAGTGTATGTTGGCAAAGATTACATTTGGTAGATTTTAATATGAATATAATTATTAGCCTTAACCACCTTTTGTTAACCCCCCATAAGTACAACACAACTATGACCCTGATCTAGGTAAGTGAGTTGGAAACTTTAAGTACATTAAATGACACTCACATAGTCAGTGCTTAGTTGATTGTAGTTGTTGTTTTAAGATATTGATGGCATTTTGTCTACAACAATTGTTGAGCTACTCTGCGGACATTAAGGCGAATGTTAAGACCTTGTTAAACTCTTAGATAGAGACACAGAACATAGACCAAAAACATTTATAATAATTATTATAGAGAAATTGTATAAATATTTGCTAATACTAGTTAAGCTTAAGTAGAGTATTAACCCATTAAAGGTAAAAATGTTAATGTTCTTTTTATATAAAAATTATATGTTAATATGTTTAGGGTATAAAGATGGAAAACGGATGGGACCAGGAAGCAAGGAAGG